>NC_058403.1:56063359-56288071 GCF_002201575.2 Neomonachus schauinslandi
AAAAAAAAAATTTTTAAAAAAAAAAAAAAAAAAAAAAAAAAAAAAAAAAGAAAAATAGGCCTCACTGCCATTCTGAGCCTAAAGTTTTATATTTTAACACAATAGCAGGCCATGGCTCTGGGATCCACTCTGCTACAAAGTTCCTGATTGTCTCCTATCTTAAAAAATTAAGAGAAGGGGGCGCCTGGGTGGTTCAGTAGGTTAAGCATCTGCTTTCGGCTCAGGTCATGATCCCGGGGTCCTGGGATGGAGTCCCTCATTGGGCTCCCTGCTCGGCGGGGAGCCTGCTTCTCCCTCTCCCTCTGCTGTTTCCCCTGCTTGTGCTCTCTCTCTCTCTCAAATAAATAAATAAAATCTTTAAAAAAAAATTAAGAGAAGGTAGGGAAAGAAGCACTCTGTTTGTATAGCATTCTGCCCAGATTGCCTAAATGGTAATCTGCTATTGTAGCTACGACTCTTCACATTAGTCTTCTCCGGAGAGCCACAGAGGATGGAGGTGGCATGATACTTACACTCATCAGTGGTGGAGTAGCATGAATAAGAGAGGAAACAGCAATGCAGCTCAGTACTATTTTCTTCCCATAGCTCATATTTACAGAGAAAAAATAAGACTGAAATTTTTGCCTTGTTAAAATCATACATTATTATCTGAGATAGTCTAATAAACCCCATCCTATTCTTTGTATTTATCCAGCTACTACACATGAGAATAAAATAAATGGCCATTATTGTTATAACAGTGAATTGGTATTATGGAGATTATGTTCTCTTTTCTACTCACTATTATAATTTTTAATAACATTTTATTTTGAGATAATTATAGATTCACATGCAGTTGGAAGAAACAATAGAGGGTTTCCCATGTACCCTTCACCTTGTTTCTCCTCACAGTAAAATCTTGAAAAAACTGTAGTACAATGTCACAAACCAGACACTGACATTGATATAATTCGCAGGTCTTATTCAGATATGCACTCACTTTTGTGCACATACACACGTGTGTGTGTGTATGCACTTAATTCTATGCGGTTTTATCACGTGTAGATTCATACAACCAACACTACAGCGAGATACAAAATAATTCCATCTTAAGGATCCCTTGTACTATCCTTTTGTACCATAGGCGCCTCCCTCTCTCTGCCCCTCGCTAACCCCTAATAACCACTAATCTGTTCTCCATCCCTCTACTTAGGTCATTTTAAGAATGCTATATAAATGGAATCATACCGTATGTAACCTCTTGAGATTGGCTTTTTAACTCAGAATAATCCCCCTGAGATCTGTCCACGCTGTATTTCCTGGTATAGATGTACCATGGTTTGTTTAGTCATTCATTCCATTCAAGGCTAAATGGTCAAAGAAACTGGAATTCCTGCCCCCTCACAATTTTGGGCTATTCTGAATAAAGCCATTATGAACATCTGTGTACAGGTTTTGGGGGGAACATAAGTTTTCATTTCTCTGGGATGAATGCCCAGGAGTGCAATTGTTGGATTTTATGGTAAACCCATATTTAGTTGTGTAAGAAACTTCCATACTCTTTTCCAGATCGGCCGCACCATTTTATATTCCCAGCAGCAACACATTAGATTGTTTTGTAACAATAAAATCACATTCCGCACATCTCTGATAGCCCGGGCCCATTTAAGCTGACAGCTTCTTTCCCTCATCATTTCTGCCTATGCTTCCCCCTCTCTATCTTACATCTCATAGTATCTGAACCATTCATTAATATCGGTAGCCTTTCAATATTTAAATATTTCTTATTTTAAAGCCTCCCCATTCCAACTACACTGAAAACTCCCTGAGCCCTAGGATCGTTATTCTCCTTTGGTATTTCTCATGCTGAGCCTGGCACAATAATTAGTAATCAGACAATGGGTTTTGAATGATTAAAGTTGAATAAATAAGGAGTAATTTGAGTCAATAAAGTGTGTTGGAGTTTTCAAAAAATTGCCAACTTTCTCTTTAGAAGTGGTGTTATCAGATTTAGGTAAATTCTAGAACCATGGTTATTAAGCAAATTGCTACAGATGCAGCAAACTTAAATGTGTGATTATTATATTTTGTTCCACAAATAACCTTGATACCTTCTCCATGAAGATGTTAAACCATTAGTGAAATAGCAAAATATTATATCAAATTTTTACTTAAAATGGTTTAATTAAATTACTGCTTTTCTCTTGCCTCACCATCCTAGCATTCATTGACTTATATAAGAGCAATGATGTGTTGGTAAATGTTTAACAACCAGCTCTCTGGAAGGAAAAAAATGCCCTCAGGTGTAGCCTTTGTCAGTTCCCATGATGTAAAGCCTCTGACCAAGGCCAATTTCAAGCTACCATTTTGATATCACTGAACACAGATTCAGGAAGAGATGCTTACAGTGGGAGCTAGTGAGCCAGTACGAGCTAGCTCCAGCACACTAGCGCTTAGGGATATATTAAATTAAACTCATGGAAAATGTTCTACATTATATATCAACATTCAAATGAGTCATCTGCACACAGACACTGGGAATTTTTGAATGACTTCAGTCTCCAAAATCTCTTTTCTCACCAGTAACCGCCAGTGTTTAATGCTTTCCCAGAAGTAGCCCACTCTACCCCCCAGCTGATGTCTATTCATCCTTTTTGTCGTTTCCGCTGACGGCTCCCTCCCCTCACATGCCCAGTCTAACCCAAGACCACATGTCATCATTTCTCCTCACCGGTTTGCTTTGCCTTCAGGGTACTGTGTAGGATTTATGGCTATATATTAATTTTTGTTCCCATAGCGTCTGAAACCCTCCCTCAACTAGACACCACAGGAGGGCACGGACTGTGTCTCTTGTCTACCTGTGGCCCCAGCAGCACCACGAATGAATGGGTGGTTACATCGCCTTGACTGGGAATTCCCGCTCAGCTCTACCTCACCAGGGGCCACCTCCTGCCACACTGGGTTGGCCCCTCCTCTGCTCGCTTGGCCCCTGAGCTTTTCAGTCTGTTAAGATATCACAGGGCAGGGATGCCTGGGTGGCTCGGTTGAGCGGCTGCCTTCGGCTCAGGTCATGATTCCCAGGGTCCTGGGATCGAGCCCCGCATCGGGCTCCCTGCTCGGCGGAGAGCCTGCTTCTCCCTCTCCCTCTGTCTGCCGCTCTACCTACTTATGCTCTCTATCTCTGTAAAATAAATAAATAAATAAATAAAAATCTTAAAAAAAAAGATATCACAGGGCAAAAGAAGCTATGGTGTTTCCAGCCTTTCTCAGCTCTTGAGAAGAGGTCATCGAATGGACGTGACCGCCGGCTGAGCCCTGAGGCAGAAGCTGGACGTTGGCTATCAGAGGCTCCTCCCCCCTCCCAGTCCTTGGAATTCACGTTCGGCACGTTCGGCACGTTCGGCCTGCCGTTTCGACGCATGTTCAAGGACACGGCGGTGAACGAGCAACGCGGAGCTGGACCCCCTTGGCAGTACCCAGGTAAGGCCTGTATGTGAACTGTTAAGTTTCTGGCAGGCAGGTGTGGAAATCTCCACACCTTGCGGCTTCTCCAGACGAGACTCCTATGTCAGTTCCCCTGCTTATTAAACCCGCCCCCTGCCCATCTGGAGGGGCTGCCTCTTCCGTCTGTCTGTCCTTGCCCGCCGTGTGCGGGGCCAGTTTCAAATTTCTCCCTGGGAAGCTCCGGGGTCAGCTGAACACTCTGCACTGTCACCATTGGTTGGGGTGGGGCGGGTGCTCTCGTGAGCATTTCATTTTGAAATGTAATGAAATGTTCTCTGATGAACATTTGCCAACTTTTCCCTTTTCCTCTATTGTTTTTCCTGCCCTTAACCAAATAGTCACTTCCTGTTCAGCCGGTCCATTCAGCTCGGCAAATGTTGCCCCTACCCCGTCGTTATTTCGCAATCAGGTTATGCTTGTTTTATCATTATAGAAGCAAAGGGACATTAACTGGTGTTTGTTTCTTTTTGCATCACTCACAGAAATTGCAAAACTAGATTTTCTTTGTTCTTTGTTTTCTCCCTTCCTCCAGTAGAATATAAACTCTCTGAAAGCATTTTAAAAAAATATTGTATGCTCAATTATCTGGGACTTGGAACAGTGCCTGCTACACAGTAGGTACTCAATAGACGTATGTTGAATGAATGAATTTATTTCTGAATCGTTTTGATAAATAAGGAGAGTATGCAGTGCGTTCTAGAAAGAAACCCAAGGACAAATGTTTTATACGAGAATGGTATTTAAATATTTTTAGAAGAAAAACAATCTGTTAGTAGAAATAACTGGTAAAAATTAGCAACCAAATAAATCTGAAATTGAAAGAACTGTTAACAGAAAATAAGTCAATATAGGGGCGCCTGGGTGGCTCAGTCGTTAAGCGTCTGCCTTCAGCTCAGGTCATGATCTCAGGGTCCTGGGATCGAGCCCCGCATCGGGCTCCCTGCTCCGCGGGAAGCCCGCTTCTCCCTCTCCCACTCCGCCTGCTTATGTTCCCTCTATCGCTGTGTCTCTCTCTGTCAAATAAATAAATAAAACCTTAAAAAAAAAAAAAAAGAAAAGAAGTCAATATATTATGGGATTGATCTTGTTTCTGTCTTAAAACATCTTTCAGACCATGAATGTTGCAAGTGCCAATTTCCTGAATTAACAGCTAGTGGATTTTTACTTCAGTGATAATATTTTACATTTATGTGTCACTTTATCTATTACAAAGCTGTGTCTTATGTTGTCATACTTGATTACTATTCAAACTAACTTCCAATGCTTGAAGTCAGGCTACATGCTAGTTAATATAAAAGGAATAAAGATACTATGTCAGAGTGTGCTAGTTAACTTCCAAGATCCATTTCTCCTCCTTCCTTAGAAATAAGGGCACTAATTTTTTTTAAGGGCCCTAATTTTGATCTGGGCACAGACCATGCTGCTAAGAATCTGTTTTCTTTAGCAAACTTGCAGCTCGTTGTAAATATGAGACTAGTTTTTGTAATGAGATTTAAGAGATAATGTGGACAGTTCCTCCCTTAAAGAGGGAAGATATGCTCTTCTTTATCCCTCCCTACATCCTAATAACTGAAATGCATTTGGTGATGGCTGGAGATTTAGCAGTCATTTTAGACTATGAGGAAAAAGGCCACAACCATGTCCATCTTATCCCTCATTGTATTTTCAACACTTAGCACAAGACATAATATATAGTAGATATACAATAAATATATATTGAATAAATGAATAAACATCATTTCTTTGATCCTATTCTTTTCTCCCTATATTTTCTTCTTGGAGAAGTTTTGGACCACTATGTTCTAAGGAAGTAGTTATAATAATAAAGGTATTAAAGTTCCACGTTTGCACAGTCCTATGCCAAGCTAAACCATCTCTAGCCATTTACACAATTAACAAATTTTATAAAGCTGTAAAATTACTTTGAAGTTCCCATTGTGATTCTTGGGATAGTCACTGAAGGTATGGCTTCATCATAGCATAAGGAATTCGTGTAAGAGAATTTATATTACCAGGTTGATACTAGATAAAAGATATAAAGGACTGGATTCTTACAAATCTCTAACAGTTTCAATAAGCGAAGTTGGGGAAAGGAAGCAGGGGACTTAAGGAGACACTGAGTATAACTGGAGCCAGAAGGTAAAGCAAGATTAATCTCGAGAGGACTGAGGTCTGCACTGAGATGTGATTTAGGATGGGGTTCTGGGTCTGGGGTTGTTGCATATGCAGCTTTTCCTCCTGCAGTTCTTACAGGTGCCATTCAGTCACTGGAATTCCTACGATTTCATGACTAACTTAAAAATTCATTTTGGTAGTAGCCGTTTCCAGTCGTCAATACATTACTGCTTTAAGGTGTAAACTATATTAAAGCTTTTGAGAACAGATATCAAAACATTATTTAGTATATTTCCAAATGATCATGTAGAGCATCCTAAACTCACACACTTCCAACATTCACTAATAAATGGCTCAGGCACAATAACATTAGTGTAGTGTCAAAAAGATTTCAAGGCAATCTTCAGACAAAGTAATAGCATATTGTTCCTACCTTACTGGTTTGAGAGAGAATGCTCGGCAGTATCCAGTAAAATATCTTGAAATATTATGCATACCCAGTCTTACTGCACCCCAGATGGATTCATTGCCTAATATTTATAAAAGATGGATTTTTTGGTATTGTTTAATGGTGGCATTTTTTGTAGTAGCTAATGCCAAAATTTCAGGAGAGAAATTTGGTGCTGGAAATATTTACTATAGTGCTGGCACGTGAACCAAGAGCTATTAGACTTTAATGTTTTTTTCCCTAAACTTTTATAGCCTTTCATTTTTAATCGCTGCCAATCTGCTGATTTTATTTTAAATAGATACTTCAAAACTGTGCTTTGTCAAAACAGACAGATGTATCATTAAATTCCCTCCCAAATTACACATTAGGCAATGTCTTTGTTTCATGTGCTACTGAGGTATTTGGATTTGTTATAATCTGGAGTAAAAAGGAGGCCAGAAAGCTGATTTGCAGAGCAAAAAGGTCTATAATTTAGAATTGATTGTTCTGATTGCGTGTGGCTTTGTGAAATGCCAATTAGCCCAAGTGGGGGTGGTCATGGTTCTGTGTGCTCCATTTTGCAGGTCATTCTGGCACAGGTTTGTTGGGAGAGGCTGGTGGAAGAGTCCACACTAGGAGTCTTTGGGGTTGCTTTTTCTGTCAATCTTCTCTTTAAAGAAAGGGGTGAAGGATAATTTGGGTACTTCTCAAATGTTCCTTTTCAGCTGGCTTATGTGGTAGCTTCCTATTACTGCTGCTTAGATGGATGATCACAACTTAGTGGCTTAAAACAACACAGATTTAATATCTTACAGTTCTGGAGGTCAGAGTTTGAAATGGGTTTTACTGGGTTACAATCAGGGTGTCAGAAGGGCTGCATTCCCTCTGGAGGCTTTAGGGAAGAATCTGTTTCCTTGCCTTTTTGAGTTTCTAAAGGCCGCCTGCATTCCTTGGCTTGTGCCTTTCCTCCATGTTCAAAGGCAGCCATGCACTGCAGCACTTTTGCATTTTCCTTTACTCTGACATCCTTGCCTCCACCTTTCACTTATAAGAACCCATGTGATTACCTTGAGCCCACCAAGGAAATACAGAAAAATCTCCTCATTGCAAGATCCTTAATTTAATCACACCTGCAGTCTCTTTTGCCATGTTAGGTGACCTTTTCACAGGTTTCAGGAATGAGGATGTGAATGTCTTTGGGAAGAGGCATTATTCTGCCTTCTATAGAGTACTTAATGAATGCGTATTAAGCCACTTCTGTGTTTAAGACCCTTTCCTAAAGATGAAAGCCCTTGATAGATTTCCTTTCAGCCTGGACAGCTCTGTTGGAAGAGCCGTCTTTTTACCAAATAAGTCTAGGTACTGATGTTAGTAAATGAGAGAAATAGAGATTATCTTGAGAAGAGAAGCCTGTCCTCCAGTAAGGGAAGCATCTAAGAAAATTGGAGCTCTATGAGAACTAGACGCATACACTCCCCCGCCATGACACATACAACAGCAATGCCACAATATTGTCTTCAGAGACCTTTTGTTTTCTTACCCCATAAAGAAAATTCAAACCCTCCATTTTAAAATCAGGAGAGAAGGGGCACCTGGGTGGCTCAGTCATTAAGCGTCTGCCTTCAGCTCAGGTCATGATCCCAGGGTCCTTGGATTGAGCCCCGCATTAGGCTTCCTGCTCACAGCGGGGAGTCTGCTTCTCCCTCCTCCCACTCCCCCTGCTTGTGTTCCCTCTCTCGCTGTCTCTCTCTCTCTGTCAAATAAATAAATAAATAAAATCTTAAAAAAATAAAATCAGGAGAGAAAACATTTAGAGAAAGGACATCTGGTATACCGTGCTTATTATGTTTGCATTGTGTTTCAACTGGGTCAAAGGTTGAGGTTAAAAAGCAATTTGGCATCTTCAGAAAAGGCATCTCTGGATGGGAAAATATGAAAACTAGCATTGGAGGCCCCCATAATGGGGATGGTAGAGAAATTTCTGTCAACTCTGGTAGCTGCCATGTCCGTGAGTGGTGTGGTTTCCCGAGTCCTTTGAAATGACTGTGCCACAGGGTAAGCCCAGCTACTGAGGAGAATCTAGTTGGTTTGATTGAAGGAGGACAGAAGAAAAGCAAGCCCTGCACTTTATGTACATCCTGTCTTTGGAGAAGCCTGTGTGTTGTCATTAGTAAGCCTTACTAAATCCTGAAAATGTTCTCTTTGCTTCTAAAACCTTTCCTACTTTGGAGACTAAATGTTCTTTCTGTTCCTTTTACTGCCTCTGGGGTACATTTAAACCTTCTTTTACTACCTGAAGTTTGTCATGTGTTGACCACTTTGGTTTTTGCTGAGCTGAGTGATGTCCCACTGGGTTCTGGAGGCTGTCCATCAATTTCTTACTGGAGCTCCCTTGTGGCCACTGAATTAGGTTTTCTCTACCCATTAGGAAGAGATAGAGACATTTTTACATTTCATCTAAGTTCTTTGGACCCCTGAAGAAGGATCTGTGCAGGCCTCCCTGTGCGTTTCCATCATCAGAGTCATTTGGCTTCCTCTCTGGGGACGGGTCCCAGTACCTGATGGCCAACCTGTGTCACAGATAGGGGTAGATATTCTACTTTTAAGGTAGTTTTGTCTTTGCTTTTTCTTTCCTCCTATCAGGTTAAGAAAAAGGAATTGATGTTTATTTCTAGAGCTTCTTTTTCCCTATGCAAAGCATTAATCATTCATGTTCAGAACTTTTTTTGGTTAATTTTTCTATTCTTTCAACCTTCATTTATTGAGAATCTACTACATATAAGGCCCTATGCTTGGAATTCATAGGATTCTGTGTCTGAGGCCAAAGAATAAGCAACATGAACACACAGAAAAAGGAAAACATAGGTTTTCTCTAAGATTCTAGACTTGCCTTTGTTATGATGTCACCAACACAGTGTGACCTTGAGCAAATCCCATCCTGTCTCAGGAACTCTGTTCCTCCACTGGGGAAGAGGGTGGCACTGGCTGATCTCCAAGGTCACCCCAGCCCTGGATTCAAATAAGTCTAAGTCCAGGCATGTAGCTCTCCATGCCTGCCTTGTTTCAATGAGTGATGGGAAAATCTTAGGAAAGGTAGGATCATAAGATTGCTTCTAAAAGGTGTACACTTTACGGGGAACATGCCCTTTACTTCTGCAAGGTAAAAACTTTCCCCCTCTCAGTATATGCCAGGAATCAGAGATGAAACCTGTTTAAAATAAACTTAAGGGAAATAAATAAAATGCTTAGTTTTTATAAAAATAGGATGGTAGCCATTTTTAGAAAATTAACCAACTTTTTATAAATTGAAAAGGTAGTACATACTGTCAGAAACTTAGAAAATAATACAAACCCAAGAGGGAAGGGATAACATTTAGCAATGATCCCAGTGTTGAGATTGTTAACATTTTAGTGTGCTTCCTTAGAGTCATGTCATTCCTTATTTGTCCTCCCCCACACACAATGTATATGTTGAAGCCTAACCCCCAAAGTGACAGTATGAAGATGGGGGGCTTTTGGGAGGTGATGAGGTCATGAGGGTGGAGCTCTCACTAATGGGATCAGTGCCCTTAGAAAGGAGACCCCAGAGAGCTCCCCGACCCCTTCTTCCATGTGGGGCCACCGTGAGAAGACAGTTGTTTATGAACCAGGAAGTGGACTCTCACCAGACACCGAATCTATTGGTCCCTCCCAGCCTCCAGAACTGTGGGAAATGCATTTCTATTGCTTATAAGCCACGCAGTCTGTGGTCTTCTGTTACAGCAGCCCTGATG
Source organism: Neomonachus schauinslandi (assembly GCF_002201575.2). NCBI lineage: Eukaryota > Metazoa > Chordata > Mammalia > Carnivora > Phocidae > Neomonachus > Neomonachus schauinslandi. The sequence goes on from NC_058403.1 coordinate 56,073,161, forward strand.
GACTAAGATAAGTTCCAACTAAGATTGGAAATACTTCCCATATGTCTTTTCTCCCCTTAACGCTGTAGTGTCAGTAATTATAAAATGATATGTACCTATTGTTATGATTTTGGAAACTACTTAGTAATAAAAAGAAGGAAAACAATCCCCCTAATCTTCACTTTAATTCTTAGATACTGGAGAGTGTTTGGTCTCTTTGCTACATTGTGCTTCCTGCTTTATTTTTCTCAAAGATCTCATTTGAGACTCAGCACTGTTTTCAGGCAGCATTGTTTCTTCCGAGAGGCCTGACATTCTCCTCTTTAAGCACAGGCAAGACAGCCTGTGGTGCCTGCCCCGTGGACACTTCCCGTGGCTGGCACAGTGATTAACCTGGCATCAATTACACTAAGTGCTATTTAAGGAGAGAGGACGTGCAACCTGGAAATTAATCCATTAGCACTAAATTAAGGCCATCGTGGAACAGTCAAAGCACCTTTTAGCCACAGATGTGCTTTCTTCTCTTTGTACTTGACACACAGATTTGGTGAATTCATCTAAATTAAGCTGAGTTGGTCAGATATTTGAACAGGTGCATTCACCAGGACCCTTTCCTGTCAACAGAAGTTGCTACTACTTTGTGCTCAGGCTGTGGGCTGCCATGCTGTGCAGGGTTTATAGAGAATTCCCTCCCCTCACAAGTCCCCACATTTATGATGCTCACTATTTGTTATTAAGCTGTGTGTGCATACGCACATGCATAAATGTGTGTATACAAGTTTGTGCCTGGGTACACATGTGAAAGTTCATAGACACCCAGGCATTTTTAAGTACATCTGCCTATTATTACAAGTTATAAGTAGTATAGAAAGAGGTTATAAAGGGATTTGAAGTCAGATGCATTTTCTTTTTGGAGCAGATGTGTGCAGCCATCTGGCTAACTGTAGTTGTCTTCTTGTATAGAAGGCCTTCCTGTGTCACACAATTTACAATAACTCCCTATCTACTAATATTTACTGAGGGCCCACCATGTATCTCTGCGAGGCATTGGGGCTATAGCAGGGAAGAGACAAACTGTGCTGTTCCAGAAATGATGCTCCAGTGGAGGAGAGAGGCCAAAAAAAAAAAAGATATTAGTAACTGCTGGGGAGAGACAAAGCAGGGGGCCAGGGCACGCATTTGAATGTTGGTGGGAGAAATGGGTATTGGTGGGGAAGGGTTTGAGGGTGGGTATATTATTTATTTATTTATTTATATTTTTTAAAAGATTGTATTTATTTATTTGAGAGAGAGATAAAGAGAGGGAACGAGTGAGGGAGAGGAGCAGAGGAGAAGCAGACTCCCCACTGAGCAGGGAGCCCGATGTGGGGCTCGATCCCAGGACCCTGGGATCATGACCTGAGCTGAAGGCAGACACTTAACCGACTGAACCACCCAGGTGTCCCTGAGGATGGGTATTTTAAATAGTTGACCACATGTGTGACAAATCAAGTTCACCGTAAATGTGAGTGATAAGGAGGCTTGTGAATGGAGACCTACAGCCTGTAAAGAACAGTCAGTGCAGACACCTGGAGGAAGATTGATGGAAGCAGAGGGCTCAGCATGTGCAAAGGCCCTCAGGGAGGTGCATCCAAGATGTACTTGAGGAAGAGTAAGGAGGCTAGTATGGCTAGTAGAGGGGAAGTGAGGGGAAAATGGTAAGAGGTGAGATCAGAGAAGCATCAGGGGATGTTGTTTTGTACCATGGTCCACCACTTCTATCACATCCTTCTAGTGCTCTGTGCGTATCATACTTATCACTCATACTTTGACCCAGTGTACTTTGATTCCTGGAAAAAATTATATAAGAGAAATTCTAGCCAAATGGACTGGTGATCATTTGTTCTCCTATTTTGGTAATCCAGGTAGGTATATTAATGCCTTAATCTTCCACTGCTGCATAACAAATTATCATACACTTGGTGGCTTAAAACATTGCCTTTTTATCATCTATAGTTTCTGTGGGCCAGAAGTCCAGGCATGGATTAATTGGATCCTCTGCTCAGAGTCTCAGAAACCAAAATCAAAGTATTAACTGGTCTGTATTCTTATCTGGAAGCTCTGGAGAAAAATCTGCTTCCAAGCTGGTTGGCCATATTTAGTTCTTTACAGTCGGAGGACTGAGATCTTTGTTTCCTTGCTGTCACCCAGGGCCTACTCTCAGTTTCTAGAATTCCCTGCAGTTCCCTGCTACATGGCACCCTCCGTTTTCAAAGCCTGTGAAGGAGAATCTCCCTCTCACAGTTCCAATTCCTTATGCCAAGAAAGGCCCTGTCCCATTTAAGGGCTCATCTGATTAGGCCAGGCCCACCAAGGGTGATCTTTCTACCTTAGAGTCAACTGATTAGGGAAATTCATTACATCTGCAAAATCTCGTCATAGTAGCACCTAGACTGGTGTTTGACTGCATTCCTGGCAGAAGGTGCATGTACACTGGCAGCCAGGAATCCTGGGGGTCAGCTTAGATTTCTGTCTACCATGGTGGGGAAGCCTAAAACTAGGGCACAGTAATGTACAAGGGGAATGTTTGTAGCACACTCAGGCCTAAATCCAAATTTACATTGGAAATGGGTGAAGTGGGTACGTTGAAAAGAGGGAGAGCTTTAACACTGGTAACTTGGAATCACCACTGGTAGAGGTGTGAGAAGTGGGAAGAGGAAACTTGCATTTGTTGACGATGACTGTGGACTACTAGAAAGTGTGAGCACTGGTATGAATAGGGAAGATAAAAGACAGTAGGGGACCGGGGCTGCCTAGGATGATGGAAGATTAGGGGGTTAAGAACAATGGGTTTCATTCTCAGGGCCAGCAGAGGTAGAATGAATGAGGAAAACGCAGTTCACAGAATCCCATCTGGGAAGAGGTGTGGCCAGGAGGCCAGCCAGGCCTTTCCAGAGCCCCATGCAAGTCTGCCAACCCAGTGTTACTCAGAGCATGGCCCGTGAATCCCAGCATCAGTACTACCTGGGGCTTGATAGACAAGAAGAATCTTGGGTCCCACCTCAGACCTCCTGAATCAGAATCTGCATTTTATCAAGATTCCCAGGTGACCCATACGTGCATTGAAGTTGGAGAATCCCTGCTCTACCCGACTGCTCCTTAGGATGAAACATATCGTCTAGGCTTCTCAGTAATCTGGCAAAAGTTCTGCATTCAAGGGAATCCCCTGAGTCTCGAACAACCAGGACAGTTGGTCACTCAGCCTTCTGTCATCCAAGGCACAGTGTTACAATTAGAAACGCCTGCTAGATGGCACCTCTCTGGCCCTGTGCCATTCCCTGCAGAGCATCGCTGTCACTCCGGGCTTCTCTCATTCCTCCAGAGGCTTCTCCCACCAGGTGGGCTGAAAAGACTTATAGATATCCACCCAGAATGATACCATTGCCGTCACCAACTCATAGAGTCATTCAGATGGGAGAACCCAGGAGGAGGGACTAGATCTGCCCAAGCTGGTCAAGCGGAAAGGTTCTCCATGAGAGACCAGACGCTGTGAGGGAGGCCCCATGGGAGTTGGCCAGGCTGGAGGGAGCCATCCATCTTGTGAGCTGCTTTTCTAGCTCTTCAGAAATAATGAGTCTGTCCAGCAGGATGTGACTAAGTGTCTTGAAGTTATAAAGCAGAGTGCAACCGAGAGCCCATCCCCGCTAAACACAGCTGCCAGCAGCCTCCACACAAAACGGCCCAACAAGATGAATGGCCAGGCCACTTGAGAACCTCACCATGGCTTGTCCCTCTCCCAGATGACATGCCAGACATCTGCTATGTGGAGATAATATAAAAATGGTTACAAAGTAATGAGGGTGGACCCTGGGCTGGGTACAGCGGTCCATGTTGTACAGGATTTTCTCTTGTGAGGCCCACCCCCGTTCTAGGCAGGAGCATTTTTCACAGATGGGGACATGAGGGCTTAGAAAGGAAGGCCACTTGGAAGGCGAGTCATGGGACCAAAATTCTTACCTGGCGCTTTCTGACTCCAGATCCACGTCTGGACACACCTCTGGCCTGAATTTATCTTGGCCATCCTCTGCCTGCTGCAGAAACAGTCTGCACAGGACACATTCTCCAAGCCAGAGGGGGCATCTGTAGGCATCACGTCCGACAGCATAGCCCAGCACGCCCAGCCTTAACACCTTAAAAGTAGCTCTCCGCTAGAGGAAGCTGTGAATAGGAAATGTATTAAAACATCTGAAAGACCTCTAATAATCTATGCTTTGAATTATGTGAGGGCATGCTGGGTTTAATAAATACAAGGAAGATGATAAGCAGTAATTCATAATCTGTAATAGTTTACTTACACTTATTATACTCATTTATCTTTGCAACAACTTTGTGGAGTTCATGGAAGAGAGATAATTTTCCTTTAGAGAACAAAGGAAACTGAGGCTGAACAGTGAAACTGGACTTGGGCAAAGTCCTACCGCGAGGATGTGGTCAAAAACAAAAACCGCCTGCATCCTGACAGCACGCTTTATGCTCTTTCCACGAGACCACAACCGTGGCACCAAATATGGCTGCGTGTGGCTGTGTGTGCGGTTCACGGCTCATCCTCAGGGAGCAAAGTAAATTGGGGGCCACGATAGTTGGCAAAACTCATGACAGACTCAAGTGATCTTTAAATATATGAGTTCTCTACAGATGGGCAGCATTCAGTGCTCAGAAGGTCTGACCACATAAATTCTCTGATACACAACAATCTTGTGAGATACACAGGGCAGTACTGAAGCCACGAGCCACGCGTGGCTACTGAGCACTTGACGTGTGGTGAGCCCAAGCTGAGCTGTGTTTGCATATAAAATACTGAGTTTCAGGGACACAGTATAAGAGAAGATGTAAAATATCTTTTTAATACATTTTTATATTAAGTACATGTTGAAATAATTATACTTCGTATATGTTGGGTTAAAATATATTGTTAAAATTCTTTTCATCTGTTTCTTTTTACTTTTTACGGTGGCTGCTAGAAAAGGCACAAGCGCATATGCAGCTCGCCTTTGTGTCTCTTGGACATGCTGAAGGTCCAGAGTTGGTATCAGAGTGAGGATGTTAAAGAAGGTCCCCAGGACTCTTTCCGATTAGAACTTAAGTAAACAGTCCCTTTGTCCGATGCCTGACTCTGCGTGGCTTCCAAGCGGGGCTTTGTGGCATGGGACTTCTCAGAGTTCCCCTGTGCACAGAACACTTGCAGCCCTTGTTCAAACGCAGGCTCTGATTCAGCAGGTCTGGGGTGGGGCCTGAGGTTCTTTATTTGTAACAAGTTCCCAGGTGATACGGGTGCTGCGGGCCCGTGTACCTACTCTGAATAGCAAGAATCTCTAGCAGATGAACAGAAACCATGTACTTTGGGGCAGGGGGCGTTTAGTGCTTCTATGGCCGTGCCATGAACACAGTAACCGAGGCAGAAGACTGCCCCGGATGTTGACACCCCCATTCAACATGTGTCACGCATGGAAGTCGATGAGGGGAACAAGCTGGTGTGTGTGGATGGGCTGGTGTGGGACACGCGGAGCCCATGGGAGGAGCCACAGGAGTGTGGTGCGCACTGTGTGTGTGGCGGGGTGGGGGGGCGGGGGGCAGAGGGCAGGAGGGTCTCGATAAGGTGAGCTATTAGTGCCAGGAGTGCCTCTTTAAAAACTGGGTTATTTGTGTGTGAACAGCCCTCTGAATTCCGGCTGTACAATTGACATTTTAAACTATTTTCATGTCTACATAGAACTGGAAGATTTTTTTTTAATGACTAGATGTTATTTTCCCAAATGGGGCTTTAGGTGAGAAGCTTACTGGGGAAAGGGTTTGATTGAACCAAGCGACAAGTAAAAGCTCTAATAACCTCTCTCATCTTTTCAGTTGAGAAAGTTTCTAAAGTCAGCCTGGCGTTCTTCTTTGTGTTAGTTCTGGCTAAGGTCAGTTAATGAAACTCAGATATTTTTCTCTCCTTTGTTTTGTTGAGGACTTTTTTTTTTTCCTCACACAGTCCTTTATCCGAGTGTTACCTGGGATAGTCTAAATCCTTTTCTTTTTTTCCTTTTTCCTTTCCTCCCCTCCACCCCTTCCCTCCCCTCTTCTCTTTAGCACTTTCTTGCAGTCTTCTTTGGTTTTCAGCTGGAACGAAGGGCTTGGGTCTTGGGCTGGAGTCCCCTCCAGTGAGACATTTTCTAATGTTAAGTGGACATTCTTCCCAGGGAAATTGTCTCAGCCAAATCGCAGGCATCTTCTCGCTTAGCATGAACTTCTTATTACTCTTTAGCCTCTTGCCTCTCCTTAAATCCAACATTATCTTGTAGCCCATCCAGGGACTAAGCCTTTATTCTGCAATTTGCAGAAAATTCTGGTAAGAACTTCACAATCACTTCATAAGCCAGCTTGTTAAGATGGCAAAAACTGATGTTTTCAAATAAAACTCAAGAAGCCAATACCTGACATTGGAGTAGTGGGCCGGTGGGAAGTAGCATGCGGTGTGGCTTTTGAGGATAAAATGCTGTGTCTGTGTTTTCTCATGCTCTGCTTTTTGAAATAGGCTTTATTTTTTAGAGCAGTTTTAGGTTCACAGCAATACTGAGCAGAAGGTTCTGAGATTTCCTTTTATCCCTTTCCCCACACCTGCCTCGCCTCCCCCAGTATTAGCAGCCCCCACGAGAGTGGTACATTGTTGCAGTTGATGAACGTGCATTGACACACCATTGTCACCTGGAGTCCATAGTTGATGTTAGGCCTCACTCTCGGCTGCTCTATATTCTATGGGACAAAATGTATAATGACATGGATCCACCATTATAGTATCTTAAAGAGTATTTTCACTGCCCTAAAAATCTCTTCTTCATCTCTCCCTCCCCCAACCCCTGGCAACCCACTGATCTTTTTACTGTCTCTATTGTTTTGCCTTTTCCAGAATGTCATATAGTTGGAGTCATATAGTATGTAGCTTTCCTAGTTAGCTGCTTTCACTCAGAAATAGGCACTTAAAGGTTCCTCCATGTCTTTTAGTGGTTTGGTAGTTCATTACTTTTTAGTGCTGAATAACATTCCATTGTCTGGATATGTTATAGTTTATCCATTCACCTACCAAAGGGCATATTGGTTGCTCCCAAGTTTTGGTAATTATAAATAAAGCTGCATACATCTGTACAAAGGGTTTTATGTGAACATATGTTTTCAACTCCTTTGAGTAAATGCTGGATCGCTATGGTAGAGTATGTTTAGTTTCATAAAAACAAACAAACCACCAAACCGTCTTCCAAAGTGGCTGTACCATTTTGCATTCCCACCAGCAATGAATGAGAGTTCCTGTTGCTCCACGTCCTTGCCAGTACTTGGTGTTCTAAGTATTCTGGATTTTGGCCATTCTGATACAAGTACAGTGGCATCACTGTGTTGTTTTAATTTGTGTTTGTTTCCCTGATGACCTATGATATGGGAGCAACTTTTCATATGCTTATTTGCCATCTGTGTATCATCTTTGGTGAGGTGTCCAATAAGGTTCTATTTTTTTTAAAAAAAAAAGTTTTCTCCTTAGTACAAGAGCAAAATTACAGGTATTATTCAAAATGATCTAGCAGTTTGCCATCTCACTCAGAGTAAAAGCCAGAAACCTTCCCATGATCTATAAGACCCTCCATAATAGGGGCCCCTGTCACTTTTCGGATCGAACCTTTCTCTTCTTCCCCATCACTCACTCTACCTCAGGCTCAGCGTGTTCAGGCCTCTAAGATTGTGCCAGGAAGAAGCTCTTCTTCCACACAGCTCCATGACTCACTATCTCATTTCTTTCACATCCCTGCTCCAAGATCCCCTTATCCAGGAAGCCTTTCCTGACTACCATTTATTAAAGAACTCCCTCCCCCCAGGTACACTGTTGTCTTTACCCTGCTGTATGTATATAAATCTCAAATGCTTCTCAGTGGCCACATCTAACTGGGTCTTCTGGTAAGGAGGTCTGGGAACTGTGGTTTTGAGCTTCTCATCCCTGCAGGACAGAGGAAAGCCTAGAAAGGTAGGACAGTTCTGATTTCCAACAAACAATATCCAGCACACATTGTTCATTCATTGGTTAGGGAGCTGCTCTTAGGTTTTTGGCGGGTAGAGTCGGCCTGCCAATCATAAGCCACCTGACTTACTGCAATGGCTGATTTTCGAATCTGAACCTAGGGTGGCTAGGGGTATCCTAGCTAACATGGCTGGGTCTACCTTACACGCTTCTTCCCTGCCCCAAGCAGCATTTGTGGTGTGCCACTGGACATGACAGTCCGGAGCAGGCTGGACTGCTGAATTCTCATCTCCACACGATGCAGTATCTGCTTTTCCTTCACTGGAAAACCCCAAACCTGCGTCCCTTTCCCCTCTTGCACTAACCCATTCCGTGACAAGTTCGCTCTGAGCACCTGATGGGTGCTCTGGGGATAACTTTGGCGAGAATCCCTTACAAGTATGGCTGCAGCCGATGGGCCAGGGGCACCAAGCATCCGGGTCTCAGTTTTTCACTGAGGCCCGACACAGCCTGGGGCCGAGGGCAGGAAAGAGTGCTGCGCCACAGAGGAGCCTTCATAATACTCCAGTGGTGTCAGAGCAGGCAAAGTAAGTATTGTCCTCCCCATGAGAGCAGAAATGAGGCACAACAACTTGGTGGTGACAGCCCCAGCGCTGCGGGGCGGACTCTCTCTCCTGGTGAGTCAGCAGCAGTCCTGCCTGGAAGAGAACTTTGCAAGATGGCTCCTACTCCGTTTTCCTCAGGCGGCTCTGACCCATTGGCCTCAGCTGGTGTGCGAACCAGTGTTCAAAAGTAGAACCAGCCTCATCTATGAATTGCTCATAGGCGTTTTCCATAGTCCTCTTATGTCATTTTAAAAGGCCTTCAGGGGCGCCTGGGTGGCTCAGTGGGTTAAGCGTCTACCTTCGGCTCAGGTCTTGGGATCGAGCCCCGCATCAGGCTCCCTGCTCGGCGGGAAGCCTGCTTCTCCCTCTCCCACTCCCCCTGCTTGTGTTCCCTCTCTCGCTTTCTCTCTCTCTGTCAAGTAAAGAAAATATTTAAAAATAAATAAATGGCCTTCAGACAGATACATTCATAGAGTTGGCTGGGGATTGTGAAGTCAGGCCAACGAAAGGAAACCTCACAAAATTCCAGGTGCTAGAAAACCTGAGACAGGCCACTCTTGTTAGCTTAGTGGGGGGTAGTGGCAGCTCACAGCCACGGTGTACCATGCTTCTCCGCCAACACCCCAAAACCACGGGCTCCTCTCCTCTCATTGAGAGAGCCCCCTAACTCACATCCCCATCTGATATCATGATTGGTCACTTAGAAACACTTTTTTTTTTTTAAGATTATATTTATTTATTCATGAGAGAGAGAGAGAGAGAGGCAGAGGCAGAGGCAGAGGGAGAATAAGGCTTTTCACGGAGCAGGGAGCCCGATGCGGGACTCAATCCCAGGATCCCGGGATCACGACCTGAGCCGAAGGCAGATGCTTAACGACTGAGCCACCCAGGTGCTCCTCTTAAAAACACTTTGAAATACTCAAAGCCATGGACTTGAATTTTCTGTAGAATGTCAAATTCCTTCTCTCACCATGAAAACTGTATTATAACTCTTTGGATACATCTCGATTAGATATTTCACTCTTCAGAGTCCTGTTCAGTGTAAGGGAAATAAATTTTGGAGACCACTGTGTGATACTCGTTCATATTCCCAGATTTCTATCTACACATTCTTGGGATTTCACTGGAAAAAAATACCTTCTCCATGAAGTGTAGCCTATTGACTCAGAAATTTTTTTTTAAATTTTATTTTATTATGCTATGTTAATCACCATACATTACATCATTAGTTTTTGATGTAGTGTTCCATGATTCATTGTTTGCGTATAAAGCCCAGTGCTCCATTCGATACGTGCCCTCTTTAATACCCATCACCAGGCTAACCCATCCCCCCAACCCCCTTCCATCTAGAACCCTCTGTTTCTCAGAGTCCATACTCTCTCATGGTTCATCTCCCCCTCCGATTCCCCCCCTTCATTTTTCCCTTCCTACTCTTCTTCTTCTTCTTTTTAACATATAATGTATTATTTGTTTCAGAGGTACAGGTCTGTGATTCATCAGTCTTACATAATTCACAGCACTTACCATAGCACATACCCTCCCCAATGTCTATCACCCAGCCACCCCATCCCTCCCACTCCCCACCACTCCAGCAACCCTAAGTTTGTTTCCTGAGATTAAGAATTCCTCATATCAGTTAGATCATATGATACATGTCTTTCTCTGATTGATTTATTTCCCTTAGCATAATACCCTCTAGTTCCATCCATGTCGTTGCAAATGGCAAGATTTCGGGGTTTTTTGATGGCTGCATAATATTCCATTGTATATATATACCACATCTTCTTTACCCATTCATCTGTTGATGGAATCTTGGCTCTTTCCATAGTTTGGCTATTGTGGGCATTGCTGCTATAAACATTGGGTTGCACGTGCCCCTTTGAATCACTATGTTTGTATCCTTTAGATAAATACCTAGTAGTGCAATTGCTGGGTCGTAGGGTAGCTCTATTTTCAACTTTTTGAGGAACCTCCATACTGTTTTCCAGAGTGGCTGCACCAGCTTGCATTCCCACCAACAGTGTAGGAGCGTTCCCCTTTCTCCGCATCCCCACCAACATCTGTCGTTTCCTGACTTGTTAATTTTAGCCATTCTGACTGGTGTGAGGTGATATCTCATTGTGGTTTTGATTTGTATTTCCCTGATGCCGAGCGATGTTGAGCACTTTCACATGTGTCTGTTGGCCGTTTGGATGTCTTCTTTGGAAAAATGTCTGTTCATGTCTTCTGCCCATTTCTTGATTGGATTATTTGTTCTTTGGGTGTTGAGTTTGATAAGTTCTTTATAGATTCTGGATACTAGCCCTTTATCTGATATGTCATTTGCAAATATCTCCTTCCATTCTGTCGGTTGTCTTTTGATTTTGTTGACTGTTTCCTTTGCTGTGCAAAAGCTTTTTATCTTGATGAAGTCCCAGTGGTTCATTTTTGCCCTTGTTTCCCTTGCCTTTGGTGATGTTTCTAGGAAGAAGTTGCTGTGGCTGAGGTCGAAGAGGTTGCTGCCTGTGCTCTCCTCTAGGATTTTGATGGACTCCTGTCTCACATTGAGGTCTTTCAACCATTTTGAGTCTATTTTTGTGTGTGGTGTAAGGAAATGGTTCAGTTTCATTCTTCTGCATGTGGCTGTCCAATTTTCCCAACACAATTTGTTGAAGAGACTGTATTTTTTCCATTGGACGTTCTTTCCTGCTTTGTTGAAGATGAGTTGACCATAGAGTTGAGGGCCCATTTCTGGGCTCTCTATTCTGTTCCACTGATCTGTGTGTCTGTTTTTGTGCCAGTACCACACTATCTTGATGATGACAGCCTTGTAATAGAGTTTGAAGTCTGGAAGTCTGGAATTGTGATGCCACCAGCTTTGCTTTTCTTTTTCAACATTCCTCTGGCTATTCAGGAACTACTCTGGTTCCATACAAATTTTAGGATTATTCCATTTCTTTGAAAAAAGTTGATGGTATCTTGATAGGGATTGCATTAAATGTGTAGATTGCTCTAGGTAGCATTGACATCTTCACAATATTTGTTCTTCCAATCCATGAGCATGGAACGTTTTTCCATTTCTTTGTCTCTTCCTCAATTTCTTTCATGAGTATTTTATAGTTTTCTGAGTACAGATTCTTTGCCTCTTTGGTTAGATTTATTCCTAGGTATCTTATGGTTTTGGGTGCAATTTTAAGTGGGATCGACTCCTTAATTTCTCTTTCTTCTGTCTTGTTGTTGGTGTATAGGAATGCTACTGATTTCTGTGCATTGATTTTATGTCCTGCCACTTTACTGAATTCCTGTATGAGTTCTAGCAGTTTTGGGGTGGAGTCTTTTGGGTTTTCCACATAAAGTATCGTATCATCTGCAGAGAGTGAGAGTTTGACTTCTTCTTTGCCGATTTGGATGCCTTTTATTTCTTTTTGTTGTGTGATTGCTGTGGCTGGGACTTCTAATACTATGTTGAATAGCAGTGGTGATAGTGGACATCCCTGCCATGTTCCTGACCTTAGGGGGAAAGCTCTCAGTTTTTCCCCATTGAGAATGATATTTGCTGTGGGTTTTTCATAGATGGCTTCTATGATATTGAGGTATGTACCCTCTATCCCTACACTCTGAAGAGTTTTGATCAAGAAAGGATGCTGTACTTTGTCAAATGCTTTTTCTGCATCTATTGAGAGGATTAAATGGTTCTTGTTCTTTCTTTTATTAATGTATTGTATGACATTGATTGATTTGTGGATGTTGAACCAACCTTGCAGCCCGGGAATAAATTCCACTTGGTCGTGATGACTAATTCTTTTAATGTACTGTTGGATCCTATTGGCTAGTATTTTGGTTGAGAATTTTTGCATCCACGTTCATCAGGGATATTGGTCTGTAATTCTCCTTTTTGATGGGGTCTTTGTGTGATTTTGGGATCAAGGTAATTCTGGTCTCATAAAATGAGTTTGGAAGTTTTCCTTCCATTTCTATTTTTTGGAACAGTTTCAGAAGAATAGGTATTCATTCTTCTTTAAATGTTTTATTGACTCGGAAATTGACTTTAGTTCTTTCATTATGTCTCCTTGGTGATTGCAGAATCACTAATTTTATGTTCTGTGCTGTACCCCACTTCTGTCTGTTTTCTGAGGACACTTCCCCCCACACTTAGGCTCTCATGCTCTACAATCATCAGCCTCCCTGTGCCCCCTATCCCTACCCCACGGATTCCTTTCCTGTCCTTCCAAATATGCAAAGACCCTTCTATTGGGATATGGTGTTTGATTATCCTGCTAACAATTATCCTGTTCATTTTAACCTCAAGACTTCTCAACTAAGTCTTCTCTACTTACGACTGCATTTCCTAGCCTCTTCTGCTGTTCTTAATACCTTGAAATCTAATTTTTGAGCTTGCAATTTTCCTGAAACATCATCATTTATTCTTACAGATCTGTGGTGACTACCTGCTTCCAAGTTCAATGATCTTTTCTCCATATTATGTCTGACATATTTGCCAAAGTCAACTCACCTGCTGTGTAGCTGCAACTGCATAACAAACCAACCAAAAACTCAGTGATGTAAAACAGTATTTAGGCATTACTGCTCACACATTTTGCATTGTTGTTGGGGGTTCATCTGGTATAGGACGGACTTGGCTGGTGGCTCTCTTCAGGCTCTGGCTGCCGGAGTGGCTCTGCTGTACTCAGTTCAGCCAGGGAGGCTCTTCTATTGATTGTTCTCCTCCTATGATGAGTGAGAAAGCTGAGCCATGTTTTTCTTGTGGTAATGGCAGAGACACAGAACCCTAAGCAGAAACATGTAAAGCTTCTCAAAGGGTAGGCTTGGGGCTGGCACACTGCCACTTCTTCCCACGTACCATTGGTCAAAACAAGGCACAATGATAAACCTGAAGTCTCAGGCAGAGAAGTACGTTCACCACTGGTGAGACCCTGACAGAGGTGTGGGTGTAGGGACTGATGGAGAATCGAAGCCACTCATGGAGTGTACCAGACCTGAGACCCTCTCCTGCTTTGGTTTTTGTTGCCTCTGCCCCATTCTGAGGTCGGATAAGGTTTCTGGTGACCTTTCACTGGACCCTCTAGTTACATAATTGTGGATTTTCAGCAATTCTCTGTCTCTTACGTTCTGCTCTTCGTCAATAAGAGCCTTAAGTTCAGCGACTACCTCAATGTCGAAGTGCCCCTCAGAACTCTAAGCCCTCTTTTCTTAGCAGCTTTGGTTTGTTTCCTCTACAAAGAGTTTAGGTTGTGTAAATCACTCTCATACTAGATTCAGCAATTCCAAAAATAATTGATTATCTTTCATCTAAAAGCATCTTTTCCTCTTACTTTGACCCTCAGCAGTGGTGTCACCATTACACTTTGGAGGTGTCATTTTTTTCTTCTCTATCCTTCACACTCCACATCATGTGCCATCCTAGGGCTTAACAGATTTTCTTGAGAAATGACTCTCTGGCAGAATTTGTTTTGTCCAATTTGTATATATCCACTCTCCCCAAATGGACTGTAACCCAAGGAGGCAGTGTGTTGCATTGAGGGAGTGTAGGATTTAGAGGCAGATAAACCTAGTTTGAGTCATGTTTGGCTTCTTACCTGTGAGCCTTGAGAAAATTACTTAAACTCATTGAGCATCAGTTTTTTCATCTATAAAAATGGGTTGTTTATACTAAAGAATCTTGGCAAGCAGTAAAAGAGAACATGTATGGAAATCGCTTGGCACACAGTCGGTAGGCTTTCAATAATATTTTGCTTTCCTCCCCACTTCCCCTTTTTTTGGTCTCCCTTGGGTTCTCCTTACTATTCAGTATGACTATGTTCTATTTATGTGTTTTCATTCTCGCTCCTTAATTCTAAAGCAAATCCCTCAAGGAAATGAATCTGTCTTTTATATCTCTTAGTTATCTGCATATATGGAAGGTGTAAATCATGTAGCCTGAGAGTCTGTATCTGTTATGAGACACAGCAGTCTTTTCCCTCCAACATTTCTAGAAAAGAAGTCCTGCTTGTATTAGCAGAGCCCAGTGAATTATGAACTAACTGCAGTTTCTCTGGGATGTTTCCAGTTATCCTGTTTTGCATCACTTTTTTCTACCTTGTTCAGGAATCCAATGACTTTTCTCTAATAAAACATCTCTGAGAGTATCTGATATTGGTCATTTCTCAGTGTCAGTTTTAGCCTGGGTATGTTGTCTTTCAGGCATCTCCCCATTGCTTTATTGACTGATTAATGGATAAATTAATTTTGCTGTTGATGCATGGCTTTTCTTGGCTTGCAGAGATTACTCCAGGCCACCCTGTCCTTGGTCAGCTGGGTCCAAAAGGTGCCTTACCCCCTGCTTCTGTCGCACACACTGAGGTGGAGCACTGTTCCTTTCTTACTGTCAGCAGTTTAAGAAAATACCCTTTTCTTCATGATTTGGATGAAGCTTCGTACCTGGTTTGTAGCTTTGTTTGTAGCTGACACACAAGTGGGAAAAAAAGAATTCAAAGTGTTATTAGCAGGACAGAACAGATGGAACACTGGAATCAACTAATAAGCTAAAACCCAAGAGATAAAGGCCTATATGTAGCACCAAATAAGCTTGCTCTTACAATATTACATACAACAAAACAAAACCTAACCCAATGGGATTCTGTGCTGGTAAAAGTGCAGAGTCACTCTTCGCTAGTGGAAACCCTCGTCCCAGTTTACTCGGCCACATCCGGAGTACTTGGTTAATGCTGCATGATGCACTCTAGAAAGGTCACTAACAAACTGGGAGCAGTTAGAGGAGGGCAGCCAGGGAATGGCGGTGGGAGGCTAGAAATCCTTCACGACAGAAGCCACAGGAGAGAGAGAGCATCAGGGGTCCCACCTCGCTGGATAAAGAACACCCTCCCTTTCATCTGTACTAGAGGGCAGGACCAGCGCTATCGGACAATGGAAGACGTGAGTGTCCTGAGTTTTCCTGAAAATTCAAGCTAGAGCTCAGTGGCCACTTGAAAATGATAGTGTCTACTCACATGTACTCATTACCAGGCAGTGGTATAAATAAGCACTTTACATATATATTTTTTCTTTTCTAAGAAAAATTCTCACAACAACCCTA
The DNA here is from genome assembly GCF_002201575.2 of Neomonachus schauinslandi. Taxonomy (NCBI): domain Eukaryota; kingdom Metazoa; phylum Chordata; class Mammalia; order Carnivora; family Phocidae; genus Neomonachus; species Neomonachus schauinslandi. The sequence goes on from NC_058403.1 coordinate 56,088,837, forward strand.
TGAATTATGTATTATAATTATTCCCATTTTAGAAATGAGAAGACTGAGGCTTAGAGAGTTTGTTGCCCAGTATCCCATAACTAAATGTGGGGCAGGGCTGGGATTTGAATCCAGGCATTCTAGTATCATTCTGTAACTAAAAGGTGTTCTAGATGGGCTTTCCTCTGAGATGTACATCTAGCCTGGAGGTGCTCTAAGTTCCCTCTTATCGCTAGGTCTTCCATAGAGATAGTCCTTGTTACATAAGTAACAGTTAAAAATCCCATCTATGCTTCATCTGTGGTTTGAATAATTTTGTAGATTTATTTGAATCCTGTGTATTTTAAATATATCTGGAGGTACATCACAAATAACATAAAAATTTGGGTGTACAAATGATTTCCTCTCTCTTGTCAAGTGATTGCACATCCGAAAGGATTATAATATACCTCTCCTCCTTTTTGAATCATAAATAAGCCCTGGAGTTTCTTCTAAATCTCCATGAGTTATTGGAGTTGTGCTGTGTGATTCAGATGGGGGGAACAGAAAGAAAGGTTATTAATATTTGGTGAGGATTTTCTAGATGACAGGAACCGTGTTTGGAGATTTATGTGTATTACCTCACTTGATGCTTGTAATGGGTTAGATATTATTCCCATTTTATAGATGAGTAAAGCAGGTCTGAGAGGAACTACCCTCCTAACACTGCTCGTAAGCAAGCTGCAGAGACTACATTAGAACCCCGGGCATCTGGTGCCCAAACATGCTTTTCCAACTCTACCGTGTTGCTTCTCAGTCACAAACGCATGGAATCTACTGTGGGTTTGACTAAGTTCAAGAACACCACGGGGAGTAGATATACTTGCTACCTTGTTAGCCTCTCTCCATACTAACATGCTTACATCTTCTCTTCTGTCCAGAGTTCCTAAGAAACTTGGGGAAGGAGGAGAGTCCTGAAAGTCTCAGTATTCAGGGAGGAGAATTCTTTCATAGAGCTTGGTATCCAAGGCATATAACTTAATATAACCTTGATAAAGCTTTTTGCTTTTACTATTACTACTTACTCTACTATGGCCACCACTCACAGCCACATTTTATGGAACTCTCTACTAAATTTGAGGCAGTCTGTATCATATATGCCATGCCATATCTCATTCAGACAACAAGCTGTGAAGTAAATATTAATAACCTCATTTTACAGGTGAGAAACAAAGGTTCAGGGAGAGAAAATAGCTTTCTCAGAGTCAGAAAATATGGAGTGGTGGGAAGAAAACTTGAACTCAGGTCTGACTGACTCCAAAGTTCATGCTATTTCCACTGCACAATGCTTTATTTAAAATACCTGCATACCACTCTCCCCCCCCAAAAAGAAAAAGAAAACACCTGTACCCAAGACCAGTTGCAAAGTACCATAGGTGGGCAGGTAGCCCTTCCTTATCTGAGGTTCAGTCCAAGGACCTCTTCCACTAATCAAAGTAGCCCCCTACCACCAATCTATCATAAAGGACAGTCATAGAAATGCAACTGATCTTCATGTGTTAATTTCATATCCTAAAATTTTACTGAATTTATTAGTTCTAATATTTGTGTGTGTGTGTAGTCTTTAGAGTTTTTCATATTAAATCATGTCATCTGCAAACAGAGATAATTTTACTTCCTCTTTCCTGATTTGAAACCCTTTGTTTCTTTTTCTTGACTGATTACTGTGGCTAGGACTTCCTATATGATGTTAAATAGAAATAGCAAGAGTGGACATCCTTTTTCTTATCTTATTCCCCATGTTAGTGGAAAAGCTTTCAGTTTCAGTATGACATTAGCTGTGGCCTTTTCATTTGTGTCGAGGTGAGTTCCTTCTATACCTATTTTGTTGAGAGTTTTTAATCGTGACATGGTGTTGAATTTTATCCATTGCATTTTCTGTATCTATTGAGATGGTCATGTGATTTTTATCCTTCTTTCTGTTTATGCGCTGTATCACATTAATTGATTTGCATATGTTGAACCATCATTGCATCTCAGGGATAAATCCCACTTGGTCATGGTATATGATCCTAAACTGGTAGAAGTAATAAGTGAATTCAGCAAGGTTTCGAGATACAGAATCAACATTAAAAAAATCAGTTGTGTTCCCATACACTAGTAATGAGTTCATTCTTTTCAAAAAGGAAATTAAAGAAACAATCCCATTTACAGGAGCATCAAAGGGAATAACATACTTAGGAATAAACTTAACCACGGAGGTGAAAGACTCTGGTGGAAGTAAGAGAACAGAAGAGGTGAAAGCAAAGGTAGATGGGACAGCCCTGGTGATAATCTAGAACATAAATTAGTAATGGGTTCACAGACATTCAATTTATTGTTATATTCTATAACTCATATAGATGTTACATTCTTTAGTAAATATCAGATATTACAGGGCACCTGGGTGGCTCAGTCGTTAAGCATCTGCCTTCGGCTCAGGTCATGATCCCAGGGTCCTGGGATCGAGTTCCGCATCGGGCTCCCTGCTCGTCGGGAAGCCTGCTTCTCCCTCTCCCACTCCCCCTGCTTGTGTTCCTGCTCTTGCTATCTCTCTGTCAAATAAATAAATAAAATCTTTAAAATATATATATATATATATAAATATCAGATATTCCATAATAAAAAAGAGTGACTGTATCAAAACGGAAGTCACATAGTTGGGCCTAAGGCTGGATCAGGCAGTTGTTGATCAGCCTGGCTGCACCACAGAGCCACGGAAGGAGAAGTCAAATCTCCTGAATAAAAATTTCTGATATGAGCTTCATTCAGGCAAGGATGTTTGATTCATTTACTTCTGTATCCTTGCACCTGAAGGCATGAATGGGACTGAGCAATCCACATTCTAGCAAAGCTTCCCGTGTGGTTCTGTTTGTTAGTTCCCCAAACAGGACTCACATCTTCCTCTTACATGTGCCATAGATCTTCCTCCTAACTAACTATTTGGGAATCATTACACAAAAGCTCACTTCTTGCATAAGGAGCACAGATGTGTATCATCACCTCAAAGGAAACGTTAAGAGAAAGAGAGGAGATACATACCTTGAAAGAGATAATGTGAGATAGGTGTCTGACGGAACAAAATATAGCCGGTCTATAGCCTCACGGTAGCTGAGGTGTGAGGAGGAGAGAAAGCGGGGGGGAACGGAGGAGGCTTCAAAGCCTTACCTGACAAGGGAAGACTCCAGTCTCCTGAGCAGTTACCTCTTTCCTTCTTCTGGGCAGCTGATTCTGCCCAGCAACACTCTCCTGTTGGTCCCCTCCCCAACATGACACTTTTCCTCAAGTGTCTGCTCTCCTTGTCCTTTTTTCCTAGAAACCCCCAGAAAGGGGTGCTCAGCTCACTCTACAGCAAGTCGCCTCTGTGTACTGCTAAATGTTTCCATCATGTGGGAAAGACATTCTGTATTAGCTATCTACTGCTGCATAACAAATGACCCCCAAACTTAGTAGTTTAAGACAACAAAATGTTTCTCTCACAGTTTCTGTAGGTTATGAATCTGGGAGCAACTTAGCTGGGTGGTACTAGGTCAGGGTCTCACGAAGTTGCAGCCAAGCAATCCAGCAAATCTGTAGTCTCTGAAGGTTTAACGGTGGCTGCAGGAACCACCTCCAAGCTCACTCATGTCACTCTCCAGGCCATGAGATTAGAAAGGCCTCTCCTAAGATGGAATTTTTTTTTATAACCTAATCTCAGAAATGACATACCATCACTTCTGTTATGTGCTATTGACCACCCAGACCAACCCTGGTAAAATATGTGGAGCAGATTATACAAAGTGAGATATCAGGAGACAGGGATCACTGGGGGCTGTCTTTGAGGCTGGCTACCACTTTCTACTGATGGGCTTTCAAGTCATATAGGCCCTTCAGTTAAAATGCAGGTATTTACAGAGAGGGTTAGCATCTCAACAGGCCACTGGCTAAGTAGCCAAGTAGCTGCCATTGTGAAAAACAGAAAATAAATGGGAAGTAGTATATGGAGGGGGAGCAGGAGCTGGGGCTTTGGAGGAGGGCAATGGGGAAGGATCTATTATTTGTGGGAGAAAGTCTTAGGATGGCATGATAATAAAGACACCAAAAAGCAGGATCCTTCTCTAAGGGGAGGGGAGAGAGCGGGAGGGTGAATGGAGAGTTGTTCCCCTCACTGTCTTCACACGCATCACCTACTGAGACCTTGGCACTCTGCTTCCATGGTGTCTGTGCAGAAATGGGAAAAAAAGCATTGGCTGAGCCTCACTGCTGGTTAATTAAATGTTGCTTCGAAGGCAGCTGGTGGAGTATGTGCACTATATACTATCCTCAGCTTTTCTTAAATCACATATTTTAATTAACCTTCAAGCCCTTGCTGGGGCTTTGAAAGAACTTAATTGGCCTGCAGGGATTGGAACACACAACAGCCAGAAAAAGGCTACGTCTCAGTTGTTTTCACTCTGAGGACTTATAAAATTGAAATTATTGTTTTATTTCATTCTTTGAAGCCCAGAGCTACATGTGGATTCCTATTTGGAACTGGCAGAAGCATCTCTGAATGCCTAAGTACAAAACAGTGTTTCAGCAGCAGTTACATGTGAGTGTGTCTAATACTTGGCTTTCTCATTTATCTTGTGTCCTTGGGTTTACCATAAGAGTTGAACTCGTACTGGCTTTTTTATTTGTTTGTTTTGGGCTTCTTCATCAAGGATAGGAAATACTTTGCCCTGAATTTACTATGCAAAACTTCAGTCAGGTGGGAAAAAGAACTTCTCTTGAAATCAGGACCCCTAAAGAGACTTCCAGATGTTTTCAGTTTTGTCAGACATGAATTCTGAGAATCACAGTCAATGTGCAGACAGACATACCTTGGAGATATTGCAGGTTTGGTTCTCGACCACCACGATAAAGTGACTATCACAATAGAGTGAGTCAAATGAAGTTTTTGGTTTCCCGGTGCATATACAAGTTATGCTTACACTATGCTGTAGTCTACTAAGTGTGAAATAGCATTATGTCTAAAAAAACCCAATGTACATACCTTAATTTAAAAATACTTGATTGCTAAAAAAGGCTAACCATCATCCAAGCTTTCAGTGAGTCTTAGTCTTTTTGTTGATGGAGGGTCTTGCCTCAGGATTGATGGCTACTGACTGATTAGGGTGGTGGCTCCTGAAGGCTGGGGTGGCTGTGGCCATTTCTTAAGACAACAGTGAAGTTTGTTCCATGGATTGGCTCTTTCTTTCACAAACAATTTCTCTGTAGCATGCAATGCTGTTAGATAGCATTTTACTCTATAGTAGAGCTTCCTTCAAAATTGGAGACAGTCCTCTCAAACCCTGCTGCTGCTTTATCAGCTAAGTTTATGTCATATTCTGAATCCCTTGTTGTCCTTTCAACAATCTTCACAGCATCTTCTCCAGGAGTAGATCCCATCTCAAGAAACCACTTTTTTTGCTCATCCATGAGAAGCAATTTCTTATCTGGTCAAGTTTTATCATGAGATTGAGACAGTTCAGTCACATCTTCAGGCTACACCTCTAATTCCAGTTCTCTTGCTCTTTCCACCCATAACTGCAGTTATATCCTCTACTCAAGTCTTAAATCCCTCAAAGTCATCCATTAGAGTTAGAGTCAGCTTCTTCCAAACTCCTGTGAATGTTGATATTTTGACCTTTTCCCATGAATCATGAATGTCCTTAATGACATCTAGAATGGTGAATCCTTTCCAGAAGGTTTTCAATTGACTTTGCCCAGATCCATCAGAGGAATCATATCTATGACAGCCACTGTCTTAAGAAATGTATTTCTTAAATAATAAGACTTGAAAGTTGAAATTACTCCTTGATCTGTGGGTTGCAGAATGGATGTTGTGTTAGCCATCACGATAACAACATTAATCTCATTGTCATGTTGTCAACAGATGTGCTGTCATCTAGGCTTTGTTGTACCATTTCTAGAGCACAGGCAGAATAGATTTAGCAGACTTCTTAAGGGCCTTAGGATTGTCAGAATGGTAAATGAGCATTGGCTTCAACTCCAAGGTACCAGCTTCCTTAGCTCATAACAAGAGAGTCCACCTGTTTTTTTGAAGCTTTGAAGCCAGGTTTTGACTTCTCTATCTATGAAAGTCCTAGATGACGTCTTTTCCCAATAGAAGGCTGTTTGTCTGCATTGAAAATCTGTTGCTCAGTATAGCCATCTTCATGAATTATCTTGGCTGGATCTTCTGGATAACTTGCTGCAGCTTCTACATCAGCATCTGCTGCTTCACCTAGCATTTCTATGTTACAAAGACGGCTTCTTTCCTTTAACCTCAGGAACCTACCTCTGCTAGCTTCCCGCTTTTCTTCTGCAGCTTCCTCAATCTCAGCCTTCATAGAATTGAGGAGAGTTACGGCCTTGCGCTGGATTAGTCTTTGGTTTAAGGGAATGTTGCTGCTGGTTTGATCTTCAATCCAGATTATTAAGACTTTTTCCATATCAGCAATAAGACTGTTCACTGGAGTCGCACTTTCCATTTCCTTCAAGAACTTTTCCTTTTCATTCACAACTTGGCAAATCATTTGGTGCAGGAAGCCTAGCTTTTTGGCCTGTCTTGGCTTTTGGCATACTTTCCTCATTAAGCTTAGTCATCTCTATCTTGTGATTAAAGTGAGAGATGTGTGACTTTGAACACTTAGAGGCCACCGTAGGGTTATCAGCTGGCTTAATGTCAATGTTTATGTGTTTCAGGGAATAGAGAGGCCCCAAGACAGGGAGAGATGGGGAACAGCTGGTGGGTAGAGTACTCGCAGAACACACACAGCATTTACCGATTGTTTGCTGTCTTATATGGGCACTCCAAAACAATTATAATAGTAACATCAAAGATCGCTGATCACAGATCACCATAGCAAATATAATAAAAATAAAAAAGTTTGAGATATTATGAAAATTACCAAAATGTGATACAGAGACAAAAAGTGAGAACATGCTGCTGTTAGAAAAATTGCCACAAACCTTCAATTCGTAAAAAATGCAGTGCTTGAAAAACACAACAAAACAAAGTGCAGTAAAACAAGGTATGCCTGTATTTTGTTTTCTGTATGAAAAGCAACTCCCAGATGATTACTGAAAACAATGATAGACAGAGATCAGGTTATAGTAAAACTTACATGTCTTCAGGATAGAGAGGATAATTCTCCGGATAAAGCCATCAGGGTGAGTTCACCAAAGGAGTGAGACAGAAAGAGAAGAGCACAGGGTCAAGAAGTGGTGGTGTGCTGAAAATCTGGAGGAAGAGAGACCAGCAAAAGTGACTGGAAAGAGGAGACTTGGTGAGATTGGGGATGCCAGGAAAGAGCAGTGAAGAAAATCAAAGGAGGCATTTCAAAAAGAGGGTGGTCAATCATTTCAAAATTTGCAGAAATATCACAGAAAAAAAAAGAGAGCAAAGGTAGTTAGATATAAGGAAAATAGGAGGTGGGAGTAACAGATTTCCTGTGTCTGACTTTTATTTTGTATCAAAAGCATACCAAGGTCCTTTTACCTAATGTGTTAGTTATCTACCACTAGGTAAGAAACCAAGCCAGAAATTAGTGGCTTAAAACTATAATTGTGTATTTGGTTATAATTCTGTTCATTGGCAACTTGGATTTATGATTCTGTACCCAGTTAGAACATGTTACCCCCCCGCCCCGCCCCGCCCCCGACACCACCAAGCAATTTTCTGACACCAGGAGGAGGTCCAACTATTCAAAACTCAATTCTCTTACCATCTCCCTAGAGACAGTGTCAGATCCCACAGGTTAAGGGCTCAGTCTTTCAAGACTGCCCCTCTCCCCGACTTAAGATGTTAATCGCAAGTTCAAGTTGTCACCTGTGCTTCTGACAGACTGGCTATAGATTGGAGGTTCCAAGTACCCTCTTCTTGGGCCTGATTAATGTGCTAGAGTGGCTCACAGAACTCAGAGAAACCTTTTATTTGCCAGATTACCAGTTTACTATAAAAGGATATAACTCAGGAAGAGCCAGATGGAAGAGATTCGTGGAGCACGGTATGGGGAAAGGGGTGCAGAGCTTCCATATCCTGTCTGAGAGCATGCCACTCCCCCATGACCTCCACTATGTTCATCAAGCTGGGAGGTTTTGAACCCCATCATTTGGGGTTTTTTGGAGGCTTTATAAGAGGCACTGTTGATTAAATCATTAGCCATTGGTGACTGATTCAGCTTCCAGCCTCTCTCCCTTCCCTGTAGGTTGGGGTGGTACTGAGAGTTTCAACTCTTCTTATCACGTGGTTCATTCTCACGGCAATTGGACCCAGTTCTTAGCTGCATCCAAAAATCACCTCATTAAATAACAAAAGACCCCTTTATTTCTCTCATCACTTAGGAAATGCCAAGGGTTTTGGGAGGCACCAGAAATGGGGACAAGACCAAATAAATATTTCTTGTTATATATAACAACATCACAGGGCTGGACTCACCTAGGAAATTCTTCTACTTTTTTAGTGCTGGCTGGGCTCATTCATATTCTCAGATAGTTGGTTGATCAGCCTGGGGCAGGCTGGTCCTAGATGCCTTCATTCCCACGATGAATGGTTGGTGTTGACTCTTGGCTGGGTGTCTCACTTTCTGGTACAGCACAACCAGAAACTTATGAAAGAATCAGTTTTCTGACTGCCATTTCATGCACATGATTATTAACATTTGTTCACATGCCTGACTGTGTCCTGCCATGATATGTTGTTTCTATTCTATTAAGAAAAAGTTAATGCATAAGTGAAGTGAAGACATAACGGAGAAGTAATCAAAGGAGCCTCTGACCTTGGCTTAAACCCAGATTCCTACTTTTTGACCCATAGGTACCATCTTTCTTCTCTCGTTCAAGGAGACTACCACTTTACCACTAGTAATTGTCTGAATTTTTGGTGGCTGAAACTGGGTTATAAGCAGATGTTTGCACTTCTCTGCATCAGTCAGAGACCTTCACTTAACGTTATAGGGGAGGCCATGCACTTTGCAAGATCAATGGGAATGAAACCATTGATCTGTGAAGGGCCTCCTGTCACTGGATTTGAACTCTCTAACCTCCATTCCCTTTACCCATCTCCCTCTCCTTAATATTCCAAAGAATGTGTGTTATGTGAATTTTGGTATGTGTGGGTTGCAATTGATTCAGAAGGACTTACTTGTCAATAATACTGTAGAAATGGAATATTTAGATTTGACAGGCATCACGTCTTCCTTCAGCATGTGCATGAAAAGTCAGGGTTCAGTCCTTGAGGAACAATTTCATAATCAAAATCTGGGAGTAACTTGGCCCAATAATAAACCACGATGACAAGAGAACCAAAAGGTACAAGGGCAAAGAAAGAAAAGATCAAACATTGTCCTGAGCTCCTGTTTTGAGCTAGGCACTGAGGTAGAGCACACAAGTGCTCTCATTTGGTTCCAGACCTACCAAAAAGATAGCTGCTTTAATCCCAGTTTTATAGTTTTGCAGCTCAATGTGTCTCAAGTCATACAGCAAGTAATCCACCACTATTCTTGAGAAGAGATGATCCAAATTCTCTGAGTACCTTATAGCCTGTCCTGATTTTGGGGGAAAAAAAAAAAATCCCCATAAAGGAAGGCCATGCAGAACCCTGGGGAATTTATTTCGTATGAGTGCAAATTCTCAGAAATCTCTTTCCAAGGAGTAAGAAAGGTCATCTTAGGAAAACTTTAATTGATTCTGCTTATTATTGCTAGCATTTTGGGAAACTATGAAGGAATTATCTTCATCACTTTTGTGCCTCTATTTAATACTTATTCAGGCTTCTACTCAGGCTGTTTAATTGGTTTTCTGTTTCATTAAAAAAAAAAGAGATGTGAAAACCTGGGCAGTGATTTTGTTTCCAGTTCATAAAATTGTTTAGTTTAATTATAAATGCATTTGTATCTCATTATAATTTATGCATCTGAGATATTCACACTAAGTCTTTGCCTCGCTTCAATGTGAAAAGCAAGTCTTCCTATTTTTCTATCTTGTTATTTCTCCTCTGTCCCTAAAATGATGCTCATCAACCATAGACTGTATTGAGAGGGGGAGGTGTGCAGTAATCAGTAAGCATGGTGTTCTTTGGACTACTTACTATGTGCCTGACTTTGGACATAGGCTTCCTCTACATTCACTGAATCCTTTCCACACCTCTGTGGGATTGATGCTGTTAACCGCATTGGACAGAAAAGGGACTTGAGGTTCAGAGAGGTTAAGACCGTGGCCAAAGTCAAACAACTATTAATGATGAAATCGGGAGTGGAAACTTGTACTGTCTGACAGCAAACTCTGAACTCTCAACTGCTATAATTACCTCTCTAAGGATTTTTTAAATTAAACTTTTAACTTTGAAATAATGATAGATTTACATGCAATTGTAAAAACCAATACAGAGTGTAGATCCTTTTACCTCATTTCTCCAATTATATCTTAAAAACTATAGTACAGTATCACAACCAGGATATTAGCATAGCTACAGTCAATCTGCAAAACAGTCCCATTGCAGGGATCCCTCCTGCCACCTTTTATAGCCGCACTCACTTCCCTCCCAACCCTAACTCCTGGCAACTACTAACCTGTTCTCCATTTGTGTGGTTTTGTCATTTCAAGAATGCTGTATAAATGAAATCATGCACTATGTCACTTGGGGGGACTGGCTTTTTAAACTTATTAATAGTTATGCCAAGTATTTTTTTTACCACAATAGAATGAAACACGAATTCAGTAGCAGAAGGAAAACTGGAAAATTCACAATTATGTGGAAATACAGTCTTAGACATAAGAGTAACATACTCTTAGACAACCAATCAATCAAAGAAAAAATCACAAGGAAAATCAGAAAATATCTTGAGACAAATGAAAATGAAAACAATATATCAAAACATACAGGATGCAGTGAAAGCAGTACAAAGAGGTAATTTTATAATGGCAAATAAATCCATTAAAAAAGAAGGATTTATTTATTTATTTGTCAGAGAGAGAGAGATTGCGAGCACAAGCAGGGGGAGCAGCAGACAGAGGAAGAAGCGGGTTCCCCGCTGAGAGGGGAGCCCCGATGCGGGGCTCGATCCCAGGACCCTGGGATCATGACCTGAGCCAAAGGCAGAAGCTTGATGACTGAGCCACCCAGGCACCCCTAGATTTCATTTTTAAAAATCAATTATTTAATTTCTGTCTTCATTGCCGTATAATTTTTAATATGTTTGGATTCAGGTCTACCATTTTATTCTTTATATTCTGCTTAACCCCTCTATTTTGTGTTTCTATGTTCCTCATTCCTTGTCTTCTTTTGGATTAGTTAAACCTTTTTTGTTGTTGTTGTTGCTGTTTTTATAATTAAATTTTGAATTATCTGTTAGCATTTAGCTATATGTCTTTGCACTACTATTTGAGTGACTTGATTTAGGGATTATAATAAACATTCTAAATTTCTCATTGAAAAAAAAAAGAAGGATTTCAAATGAACAACACAATTTTACACCTCGAGGAACTAGAAAAAAAATGAACTACACCCAAAGTTAGCAGAAGGAAGGAAATAATAAAGATTGGAGTATAAACAGGTAAGAGAGAGTAGAAAAACAATAGGAAAAAATAAGAAATTTTTTTTTAACATTTATTTATTTATTTTAGCACATGTGCGTGAGCCAGGGGAGGAGGGGGGTGTGGTGGAAGGTAGAGGGAGAGGAGAGAGAGAATCCTCAAATGGATTCCCTGCTGAGTGTGGAGCCCAATGCGGGGCTTGATGCCAGGTCCCTGAGATCATGAGCTGAGCCAAAATCGAGAGTCAGACACTCAACCAACTGAGCCACCCAGGCACCCCAAGAGTTGGTTTTTTGAAAAATCCCTAGAATTTTTCAGCTAGATTTACTATGAAAAAAAGGGAGAAGACTCAAATAACTAAAATCAGAAATGGAAGAGGAGACATTACAACTGATGTCACAGGGAAAAAAGGATGATGAGACTACTAAACACAATGATAAGCCAACAAATTAGATAACCTAGAAAAAATGGATAAATTCCCAGAAATATACAACATACCAAGACTGAATCATGAAAAAATAAAAAATCAGAACAGATCTATCACCAATATGGATTCCGAGTAAGTAATCAAAAACCTCCCAACAAAGAAAAGCACACATCAGATGGCTTCACTGGAGAATTCTACCAAACATTTTAAGAAGAATTAATGCCAATTTTCCTCAAACTCTTCCAAAAAATTAGAAGGGAGGGAACACTTCCAAACTCCTTTTATAAGACCAGTATTACCCTGACCCTGAAACCAAAACCAAAGATACTGTAAGAAATCTTCAGACTGATATTGTTGATGAATATTAATATAAAAATCCTCAACAAAATAATAGCAAACTGAATTCAATCACATAATAAAAATAAATAAAAATAAAAGTCCCACCATGACCAAGTGGGATTTATTCTTGGAATGCCAGAATGCTGCAACAGATAAAAATCAATGTAACATACCACATTAACAGAATGAAGGACAAAACCGCATGATCATTTCAGTTGACACAGGAAAAGCACTTGACAAAATTCAATACCCTTTCATGATAAAAACACTCAACAAGGGCATCTGGGTGGCTCAGTCAGTTGGGCGTCTGCCTTCGGCTCAGGTCATGATCCCGGGGTCCTGGGATTGAGGAGGCTCAGCAGGAGCCGCCTTCTCCCTCTCCCTCTGCTGTTCTCCCTGCTTGTGCTCGCTCGCTCTCTCTCTCTCTCTCTCTCTCTCTGTCAAATCAATCAATCAATCGAACAAATCTTTTTTAAAAAAAACAAAAAACACTCAAACTAAAATAGAAGGAAGTAACTCAATCTAATAAAGGCAATATAAGACAAGTCCACAGCTAACATCATATTCACTGGGGAAAGACTGAAAGCTTTTCCTTTATGATCAGGAACAAGGCAGGGATGCTCACTCTTGCCACTTCTGTTCAACATTGTACTGGAAGTCCTACCCAGAGCAAAGAGGCAAGAAAAGGAAATAAAAGCCATCCAAATTGGAAAAGAAAGTAAAATTTTTGTTTGTGGATGACATGACTTTATATGTAGAAAATCTTAAAGATTCCATAGGCACACATACACAAAAGTGTTAGAATTAATAAATTCAGCAAACTTAAAGTATACAAAATCAACACACAAAAATCAGATGCATTTCTTTAACAATGAACAATCTAAAAAGGAAATTAAGAAAACAATCCCATTTACAGCAGCCTCAAAATGAATAAAATACTTACAAATAAATTTAACCAAGGTAAAAGACCTGTACTACAAAATATTCCTGAAAGAAGTTGAAGAAGGCACAAATAAAAATGTATTTCATGCACATGGATTGGAAGACATAATACTGTTAAACTGTTCATACTACCCAAAGCAGTCGATAGATTCAGTGCAATCTCTACCAAAGCTGCAATGGTATTTTTTTTACAGAAATAGAAAAAAAGTTCTTAAAGTGACCCCTAATAGCCAAGACAATCTTTAAAATGAAGAACGAAGTTGAAGATCTTACATATCCTGATTTCAAAACGTATCACAAAGCTACAGTAATCAACCAGTTGTGGTACCAGCATAAAGACATACATATAGACCAATGGAACAGAATAGAGATCCCAGAAATAAACCTCCTGAATATGCTCAAATGATCTTCAACAAGAGTTCTGGATGCTTGGGTGGCTCAGTTGGTTAAGTGACTGCCTTCAGCTCAGGTCATGATCCTGGAGTCCCAGGATTGAGTTCCACATTGGGCTCCCTGCTCAACAGGGAGTCTGCTTCTCCCTCTGACCCTCCCCCCTCTCATGCTCTCTCTTTCTCTCTGAAATATATAAGTAAAATCTTTAAAAAAAATAGTTCTAAGACCACACAGTGGAGAAAGGACGGTCTCTTCAACACATGGTGTCAGGGAAACTGTACATCCACATAAAAAATAAGGAAGTTGTACTTTATACTTTATATAAATATACTTTATATACTTTATACTATATATAAAAATTAACTTGAGATAAATTAAAAACCTAAATGTAAGATCTGAAACTGTGAAACATCTAGAAGAAAACATAAAGAAAAATCTTCATGACATTGGCTTTAGCAATGATTTCTTTCTTTTTTCGGCTGAATTGAGGTGCAGTTAACAAAATTGTCAATTCTAATATACTGATAGAATAGTTAATTTGAGCTCTAAAGTTCAAAAAGGCTTTCTTAAAGTTAATATTCTTTATCTCATCTTGATGACCTTTGAATATGGAATATTGCAGTGTTTTAGAGACTGATTTTTATGTTTTTGGTTTTTTTTTTAGCTTCATTGAAGTATAATTGACAAAGTTGTAAGATCTTGTGAAAGGACTCCCACTATTGAGTTAATTAACAGATTAATTACTTCACTGATTACCTTTCTGGGGGGAGGGGAACATTTAAATTTTACTCAGCCAATTTCAGTTATACAATACAGTGTTATTAACTGTAGTTACACAGTATATTCTCAGACCTTATTCATCTTACAACTGAAAGTTTGTACCCTTCTACCAACCGCTCCCTATTCTCATCCCCCACCCCCGCCAACCCCTGGCAACCACTTTTCTACTCTGTTTCTATAAGTTTGACTTTTTTCTTTTTTCTTTTTTAGATTTCATAATGATGTGATGATGTGATCCATCTTTCTGCATCTGTTGATATCCTTAGAAATTTCACATAGTTCTGTGCAAGATCAGGATATTTGGATGTTTATATAGAAATGGAAATTTGATCGTGACAACTTTTTCTGTTGGTAACTTTTTAACTCATTTACCCAAGTCCCCTCCCCCCCAACTTGAATCATATTGTCCTGTTTCCTTGACTGTTAGCTTCATTGCCTCCCATCATCATCTCCCCCAAGAGCTTTCTGACGCTACTCCAAATGAGGATAGACAAATCTCTGTGAGTGTGCAAACAAGAAGTAGTTTTAAGGTGGCCTGCTAGAGATCACATGTGCACCACCAGCGTTTTCTGCTGTATCTCAGCAGCAGGTGTCTGTGGAGGCCCTGGGGCAGCCTGTGCATTCTCTGCAGGAGCTTCCCTTTCCTCCCCTGCTGAGGCAGCCTCGCCTTCATCTCCGTGAAGCAGGTGCAGATCTGTTTGAAGGGAGAAGCTAGGTTTAACTTCTTAGCCTCCATTCCAGATCTATAAATCTATGATATTTTTACTCATCAAATAGAAACATACTGTGGTTTTTAAAAACTATTTTCCTGCAGTGACACTTAGTATGTCTTAGCAGCTTAGCAGTTGCAACATTTACCAGGCAGTGATCCTTAACTTGCCCCTTCATAAATAGAGGTACTATATTCTGTGTCATTTGCTTTAAGAAGTAAAGTGAATGTCAGGGTGCTTGGGTGACTCAGTCCGTTAAGTGTCTGCCTTTGGCTGAGGTCATGATCTCAGGCTCCTGGGATTGAGCCCCATGTTGGGCTCCCTGCTTAGTGGGGAGTCTGCTTCTCCCTCTCCCTCTGCCCCTTCCCCCAATTCACTTGCACTCACTCTCAAATAAATAAATAAATAAAATCTTAAAAAAAAAAAAAAGTGCATATCAATCATCCTTCCCTCCCTGCTTCCTTCTTTCCTCCCGAAAGATAGATACCTTCAACTAACATCAAGAAAGTGCTAGACACTGGAATGAAGGCGGGGCAGACTTGAGCACTAAAATGGGTACAATACTTATTTATTTCTTTAAGGATTAAAGAATGGGAATTTTATTTTTATTTATTTATATTTGAAGTTTCAGACTCTTTTTTTTTTTATTTTTTAGAGAGAGCAAGAGAGCAGGGTGGGGAAGGGCAGAAGGAGAGGGAGAGAGAGAATCCCAAGCAGACTCCTCGCTGAATGTGGAGCCCCATGTGGGGCTCCCTCTCAGAACCCCCAGATCATGACCTGAGCTGAAATCAAGTTGGACACTTAACTGACTGAGCCACCCAGGTGCTCCAGAGAAGTAGTTTCTTTTTTTTTTTTCCAGACTCTATTAATTTATATCTGTGGCCACAATAAAGATACAGTTGGCCAAAAGATATGTAAGAGCCTTTTGAACCTTTGAGTGGTTGGAGGAGAAAATCGAGACTGCTTGGAACCAGAGGAAGTGAACCAACAAAAGAGTTACATTATAGATTACCATTCATAGTTTCCTCAAAAACATTCACTTCAATTGCTATTGGTAAGGTTTTATACACACATGCATTTTAAAACATTACTAATAATCCTCTTTCAGCATTTTGGCTAAGCTAAACCTTAATATTTCTAAAAATTCAATTTTTAGCTAAATCTGTGATGATTATAAATGAAATAAATGCTTAATATTACATTTAAACCACTCTCTATTATTTTGATCCCTTAATTATTTGGAATGTCTTCCCTGATTATATTGTAATTAGTATTTATTATGTTAATAAGTATTTGAACAGTTAAAAATATCTTCTAAGTTAAGCAAACAGTGTCTACAGAAGTGGTTTGGAAATTTGGGGGTAGGAGTTAATTTAAAAAAAATTTGAAGATTTATTTATCCTGGCGGGGGGAAGGGTGGAGGGAGAGGCGAGAGAAACTCAAGCAGACTCCTCACTGTGCACGGAGCCCCCGACTTGGGGCTCGATCTCACAACCCTGAGATCATGACCTGAGCTGAAACCAAGAGTCGGAAGCTGAATGACCATGCTACTGATGTGCCCCAAATTGTTTTAATTAAAACAAATATTTTTAAAATTTATTTTTATTAAGTTTTTTATTTTAATCCAGTACAGTTAACATACAGTGTTATATTAGTTTCAGGTATATAATATAGTGATTCAACACTTCTATACATCGTTGCTCGTGCTCATCATGATGAGTGTACTCTTAATCCCTTTCACCTGTTTCACCCACTGCCCCCCACCTCACCTCTGATATGCTTTATTTTAAATGCATACCCTCAGTTAAAAATTTTTTTTTCAACAAAAACATTTTTTACTTGAAGCATACTTCAGAGTACATGGTTAGAAGAGATACATAAAAAACATGGAATGAGAGTTTTAGTATATTGTTACATTTATAGCCCAGAGTGAATCATGACTTCTGGAATTTCATGCCTTGATGTGATTTCTCTCTCACATTGACTCTGGGTTTGGCTATGTGATTTGCTGTGTGACTTTGGCCAGTGGAACATCAACAAAAATAATGCATGCAGAGGTTTAATATGCACTTGAGAATTGGGGTTTGCCCTCTTGGAAGACTGCTGCCTCCATGTAAGAAACATGGCAAAGTCACATGGGAGAGAATGAGGCACCTCGGATCTAGTTGAATAAGGGCATCTCGGACCATCCACCCCTCGTCAGGCTGCCATGAGTGAGGTCAGGCCAGATCAGCAGAAAAACTGCCCAAGGGAGCCCAGCCCAAACTGCAGACTCATGAGCCAGGAGGTTGTTTTTAAGCCCCTAAGCTTGAGAATACTTTGTTAACCAGCAGTGAATAACCTGTTCACAGATGTGAAAACTCACTGGGGATAGGGCTTATATCCCGTGTGTCTCCATGAGTAATCCCGTGGCTGAGTCAGTCATTCTGCACAATGAGGGCAGAGCTACAGTTACCTGGAGAAAGTCAGAACACTTACATGGAGTCAGGGATGGTCCATGAGAAAGACATACAGAAGTCTCCTAATAAGCCCTTGTGTTAGAACGATGGGTCACTTAAAGAAAAACTCACTTTGCCCAAACAGATTATTGGCTAATTCAAAATCCCTCCCAGTTAGTTCTGTGATCACTCAGAAGTTGAGATTTCATCTTGCATATAATATCTTAATTTAAAAATACATTTTTATTGAGAGAATGTGTCATTAAAATGAGCAACGTTATGATCCATTTCATTTCACTCCTTACAGCCTGGTTAACAATCCATTTCAATAAGCAAATCGTTGGGAAACTCCTGTCTGCTCATGTAAAGGAGAAGGTGCGCTTATCTTTATTCTTCACTGTGATTACCTTTTCTTTATTTTTGAAAGCTTCCGGATTTCAGCTCATTGTTCAGTTGGGAATCATATCTGTCCTCTTCAGAGCAGTATTTTAATTTTCAGATTCTGAGCAGACATTATTTCTGTGATTCATTTTGCTCTTTTTGCTCTGGTTTTACTGAATGTAATTTCTGCCTTTATTTTTCTCCCCCCTGTGCCTGCTAGCAATCACTTTAACTGAAGTCCTGGTCTTTGCTCTCTCCCTCTTGCTTCCCGCTCTAATTCCCAATAGAAAACTCCCTTGGGCATGGGGAAAATGGGAACTTTGTGGGGTAAATTTTGCTTCCTAATATTTTTATTTTCATTCATGATTACCTTGAGGCTTCAGTGATGGGTACATTTTATGAACAAAAAAAAAAATAGAAAAAGGAAAGAAGAGAAAGAAAGAGAAATATTACAAACCAGATGAAATTACCAATAGCTCCTAGGAATATAAAATGATGAGAGAGCATTTTATTCCATACTGTTTTTCAAAATAATTGGTGTCCGAAATAATACAGCACGTGTGAAGAATGACTCATTGAAACTCTGTAACAGGCTGGACAAGGAGCTTGAAAATGAATACATACTGCATGGTATAAAATTGTGTGCTCTGAGGTACTAACTCCCTTTTGGAAAATACTATGAATCACGTTCCAAACCGGTGGCTCTCAAATGTCATCCATATCTTTTCCTCACAGCGATCATGACCTGCTCTGTCCCTCATTTGCCCTCACTGTCCCTCCGTCAGATGTAATCCTGTCCTGCTGGAATTATGGCATATCCAAAGATGAGAGGTGTGTGAGGAGGAGTCCCCAAGTAGCTTTCCATAAATTCTGTCATATGCACTGTTCATGGGAAGTGGGGCCAGCATCTTACCATTAAACAGAGTCAAGTTCCTGGTGATGATCTATGGTACTAAATGCACTTGATGCTTTATGTGTGTATACTTGCACTCTGAGCCACATAAGCTGACTGGAGTCATGGTTCATCTATTTTAATCAGCAATCTGCCTTTTTATTGTGCATAGACGTGCATAAAACAATCTGTGTTATTGAAATTAGCCCGTATAAAATGGAATTTTGGATAGGAGGATTTCAACGACCAGGGCTGCATGTGGATATCCGTGTTCTTGTTGCCTCTGATCTCATTCTGTAGCTTAGGTTCTCCATCTGTACTCTCGGGATGTTTCTATCTCATTCCTCTTCAGTCAGGGCTATCTCATTTGTAAGGAACGGAGACCCAGGGAGATCAGATCAAGTAAAGGTGGGAGAGCACTGTCAGGATGCAGAGCTCACATAGGGATCGGAGGATCAGAGCCGCTGTAACTAGGAAACAAGAGTCACCAGGAGTCAAAATTGCTTCCTCCATTATTCAGGGCCTGAGGAACTGCCGGCTCGATCCTTCTGTGCACATATTCTCTACTCTTTCTGGAAATACTTATTTTCTCCTATCCGTTAGTTTCCCAGTGACCCTTCAGACTGCTAAGACAGCCTCCAATCTTCATGATCTTTGTACTCCAACATTCACCACTGACTAACAACGTAGTTTGTATGTTAGTTGAAGTATTGAGAGAATGTTATGGGACGAGTTCCTGTATGTAAGCCAGAGCACTCAGGCTGTGGATTGGCAGCCTTTGGTTGGGATAATTGTCCATATTCCACCCCGTCCTAGCTTAGCTTGGGGTGGAAGTGTGTAGTGCATGGCACTGACCCTTTAGGAACTATAGGGAGGGCAGGTCCACGAAACATACAGATTAAGCCCCCAGCACAGGGGGAAGTAGAGAAGCATTAAGTAGATAGAGAAAAATACTGTAATTATGCCATTAGCACCACAGACAGCAGTTGTGCTGTGAGCTTTCTGTGTTGAAATGATATAGGAGCACTACACCTCTCTGTGGGCAGAGATAAACTTTGTACTCATGGCATAATTAAAAATTTCAGTATAGCTCTGGTTTGAAATGGATGTTTTCTGTTTATCATCCATATCCTGCATGCATCAGAGGGCAAAAGAAAGGACCGTAGCTAGAAGTTAAGCAGAAGTAAGTTGTATAGGGAGGCATTATATTAAAAAAAACATTCTCACATTTAGAGTGTTTTAAAAGCTACACAAACTAGGGGCATCTGGGTGGCTCAGTCGGTTAAGCCTCTGACTTCGGCTCGGGTCATGAACTTGGGGTCCCGGGATCGACCTGCATTGGTCTCCCTGCTCAGCAAGGAGTCTGTTTCTCCCTCTGCCTCTCTCCTTGCTCATGCTCTTTCTCTCTCTCTCAAACAAGTAAAATCTTTTTTTTTTTTTTTTTTTTTTTAAGCTCCCCAAGCTGTTACATTTAGTGGTAAGTTACCTGTTGTTTGTTGCTGTTCACATTCCAACATTGAAGGAGTACCTTCCAATTTTAAGATTCCAGTTCTCCGACTGTAACTTTGAGTTGGTGGGTCTTTTAAAAGACAAATGAATTATTGACAAAGACTTGATGCTTAACACATAGGCTGTTCAAAATGAAAATGTTATCTTTTTTCTTGATGGTTTTCAGCATAGTGGGTCAGCAAAATCACTCTCTCGGCTAGGGCAGCTCATGAGGACGGGTTGGGGTATTAGAGGAGCGGGTGGTGTCAAGCTTAGTATCCTGTAATCAGTATTAGGGAATCTCACCGACGCTTGCTTAGCAAAAATCCATCTCATGTCCACAGCAAAAACTCAAGACTATCATTAATTGACAGCACAGAAAAATCAGCACTTTAGGCACGTGTAAAAGATCGCAGATTCGCAGTGGCCCCTATAAAGCATCCTCTCAAGTACAGCTGACAAATTGTGATTAAAAGAGGCAGGCTATCTAGTCATTTCTTTTTTTTTTTTTTTAAGATTGTATTTATTTATTTGACAGAGAGAGAGCACAAGTGGGCAGAGAGGCAGGCAGAGGGAAAGGGAGAAGCAGGCTCTCCACTGAGCAGGGAGCCCAACGTGGGGCTCGATCCCAGGACCCTGGGATCATGACCTGAGCTGAAGGCAGCAGCTTAACCAACTGAGCCGCCCAGGCGCCCCTATCTAGTTATTTCTTTAGGTTCTTCAAACTCTCCTTGTGTAGAATAAGATCCTCAGGATGATATATACCAGGACTGTTCTCTGAACTTCCCACAGAGCTACCTTCATGCAAACTTTTCTTTATGTTGTTGGGTTTTTATTAAATGTTGGCCTAGGGAATGGCTATTTGAGGAATATCTCATGATCACCTCCAGAATTTTATTTTATTTTTTTTAATTGTGCCTTCTTTATTGCTTACTGTTTCTTATACAATGCAGAATGGAAAACCATTGTCAGGAATTTAGTGCCATGAAAATGTCTTCCCAGATAAAATTGTGGGCTTCTTTTAACATAGCTATATAATAATTATGTTTAATGTTAGCTTTGACTACTAGGAAGCTGGGAGATAAAATAAGTGTTTACTTGCAGTAATGATCTCATCCTGATAATGGATAAAATTATTCTTTCTCCCCTAAATTGTTTCTTTAATCTTCATTTTAAGTATATATATTTAAATCATGTAACATTCTTTTTAGAAGCAGACACAATTTAAATGGATAAAAGTGGGAGAATAAAGGAGACAGCTCCTGAACCACGTAGACTATCAAGTCAGTTAATATAATAAGAAATTCCAGAGAATCCTTGATGTTTGAAATATGGGTGTTTTTGTGAGTCTGACCTAACTCCATCTTCCCTTGCTCTGCTAAATGTGCTGCAATAAATTACCAGCAATAAACTTCAAAGGTAATATAACTTGGAAGAAAATGTTCTAATAATCTCTAGGGTTATTTTTGATAACAGATCAATGTATTTATTTATCATCTAGAAAAAATATCCTACTGACAGAATGAAAACTTTAAAATGCAATCTGTGGTGCATTGCCAAGAACGCTGAAGTTGCCAACTGAAGTAAATACCTACTTTATTACCTATTCTATTAGTCTGAGATTTTATTCCACATCATCTGTTATATTTATGTACTTATAATTAGGGTTTCTACATCTCTGGTCTTGCCAGGTTTTGCACTTTAATCTAAGTATTGACTCCTTTTCTTGGGGGATGAGGGGTAGGGAAGTGTTTATGGTGGTACCTTGGACAGAGTCACCATAGCCACTCCTGTTGATGCTGGAGCATAGCCATCCACACGTGGATAAAACAAACAAATCCCATACAATTTTCAATAATACTAGTGACTTTATATAATACAGGTACATTTTCCTCCACACTCATAGTAGGAATGATTACTTTTGATGTCTTGATCACTATTCTACCCTTGGTGCCTAAGATGATATACTCTCAATAAATACTGTAATAGGTGTGCTAGCTGATGTACAAACAAAAAGGCATATTTCCGTTTGCAACAGCAGAATCACAATAATGTGAAACAGTGGTTTCAGATGGATGGGAGAAAGGTAAGGAATGGTGAGGGGGTTTGCTTAGAACAATAGGAAGAAGTGCCAACTAGAGGTAGGCACTTTCTTGTAGAAAGCTATTAATGATCTAATTTTCATATACCATAGGAACAGTGGCATAAAAAGCTATACTTGATTTCTTCTCCATTTATCAAGCATAATCTCATAGTCCTTTTTTTTTTTTTTTAAAGATTTTATTTTTTTATTTGACAGAGACACAGTGAGAGAGGAGCACAGGCAGGGGGAGTCGAGGGGGGAGAGGCAGGCCTCCCGCCGAGTGGGGAGCCCGATGCGGGGCTCGATCCCAGGACCCTGGGATCATGACCTGAGCCGAAGGCAGGCGCTTAACGACTGAGCCACCCAGGCGCCCCGTAATCTCATAGTCCTATCTTTACATAATTATGGTGGATATAACTTAAACACTATTGTCCATAGCTTTAAGGAAATTTCAGCCACTCATGTGTACCTACTAACTTCATCTGTGAGACTAGGAGATCTGTGATGACTCCTTCTTTTACTCCCTCCATCAATTTAAAAACAAGGACATGAATTTTTTTTAAACCAACAGAGCTTCTGCTGCTAATCATTTTCAGCCTCCCAATTCTTGGTTTGGGCTTATTACCCATGGCCAGGGGACTTCACTACATTTCCTACTTATCTTTCCTAGGTGATAACACTATTATTATTATTAGCCTATTGTCCAGTCCAAAATGCTGTTTTCTGAGCAGCTAAGTGGGTCTAGTTCTTCTATAATGTGAAGAAACCTAGTTTTCTGGCCCCTTCTTACTAGACATGCAGTCTTGGGCAAATCACTTAGTATCTCTGAGACTTTCTTCACCTCATCAGAGCAAAATGGTTAGAAGACCAAGCAAGCTAATCTATGTGAATCCACTTTGAGAACCAGAAGAAGATATTAGAGAGAGTTGTAGCTACTGAGGGGTGCAAGCCATGTACCCAGACACTGTGGAGATTCAGAGGATACAGAGGGGAGATCTTGTCCCCCCCAAGGCTTTGTGAAGGTGCAGTGTGGCTTTACCCTGGGATAAAGAGGCAGAATGTAATTCTGAGTTGGGTGCACCGTTGCTTGAGTTGCTCACCTGCCAGTGAGAAAGGCAGTTGTATTATTTCTTCTTCCCCAGTCCTGTGAATGTGAGAAAATCCTTTATTACTGCAGACTCACCAGTATCGATCACCTGATTTTTCCTGCCTTTCATTGTGGACTAACAGCCTGGGGCAAGAATAAATTAAGGGGAAGGTGGATCAATGTTTCTCAAAGGAAGAAGAGGACCGCAACCTATCAGAAGGTCTGAGTTTCTAGGAAGGATAGGCCTGTTTTGCTTCTATTAGGGATTTTCATGGTTTAGAAATACTTCTCAGAAGACATGAATTCTACAAAATGACTTAGTGGAGTTGTGATTACACGCCGATGCATTATTCTTTCATGTATCCTGCCTCCACTGAATTTGAATTGTACCTCCTTCCCACACTACAATGTTTTCTGTGCACTAAACTTTGCAACTGAAAATAATGAATGATGCATGATTTAAGATGACAGTTCTTTGAGTGCAAATCTTAAGAATAAAGGTGATAATTCTCCAAAAGGACAGGCATAGCAAAACATACCACGAGAGTGATAATCTTTTCATGCCATCATCCCTCTTACTGCTTTTTTTAATTTTATATTTTGTCTGCATTGCAATTTATGATTTTTGAAAACCACTAAAAACGATGGAACCTCTAAAGATCCATGAGAATCTTGATGATCTAGATGGGTTTTCTATGTGGATACAGGAGAAAAGTGGGTTCAGAGATTCAGCTTTAAGATGAGTTTCAAGAAAAAAAAAACCCCTCAAACTATTGAATATAGTTCATTTCAAGATTAGGCCTTACTTTAATGATCTTAAAACTAGTTTTTATTTGAATATAGTTGACACCCAGTGTTACATAAGGTTCAGGTGTACACCATAGCAAAGTGACATCTCTATATGTCATGTTATGCTCACCACAAGTATGGCCACCATCCATCCCCATACAACACTATTACAGTATCATTGGCTATATTCCCTGTGCTATAACATTATTTTAGTGATTTCTAGAAATTAAATCATATATTCTTATTGCATAAAGAACAGATTTTCTTTATTTAAACTCAGCTCATTCAACAACTATTTGTTGAACACTGCCAGGTGCCCAGATCTGCTCCATGCAGGACCCTTCTTTCAGCCACACATTTCTGAAGAACCCAGGTCAGGCAGGCTATTGCATACTCCTACCCCCTTGACATTCACCAGGGCCAGCACTAGAGCCAGAATGCCATGATTTCTCATGGAGCTTCATTTGTAACAAGATGGAGTCGCTTTCCAAGTTGGGGGTACTGGAACACAAGCTGCTTTTCCTCAAGCAGACAAATACAGACATGCTGTTCTTGCAAACAATGTCACCATCTTGCAGACCACCTTCTGGCCCAACCTCCTCTCCTGGTGGTTTTCAATCCTTTTGGTCCCTTCCTTCTTCACCTCCCCTCTTGCCATTCTTCTCTCTGCCTCCCACCTCCTGCTCTCTCCCTCCTTTATGCAGCACAATATACTTAATTTTATCAATATAGAGTATCCTGAAAGCTAAGGTGAATCCAAAATCTGGCTTGGAGCCCAGACATCACTTTCTGAAGTGACAGCCCCTGGGTTTGCAATTATACAGATCATTGCTTCGACCTGGTGCAAAGTGAACCAGGCCACAATACAAGAACAAGAGGCATAATTTCTGCAGCTTCCAGAAGGGCTCTGAGCAGTGCCTCAGTGTTCGCTGAGCTGCATGCTGTGTTAGCCAGCCTGTTTTGCTCTTCCTCAGTTGAAGCCCCACCATAAACAGCCCAGTTCCTTTGCTGTCCCCTGTGATCTTCTGCCTTGTAAAGTAGACCTTAATGTCCCTATTATATATGTTCCTTTTCTCCATAATCCACTCAAAATGGTTTGCACAAATAAAAAAAAAATACCCTCTTAATGGTGTAAGGCCCTGTAATCTAAATAACTGATTCGCTGTGCATATTAGCATTAGTTTGAGAGCATTAGAAAAGGCAGTTTTTTTATCTTCAAAATAAAATTTCTCCTTTTAGGCTAGTTTGCACGTGATATGTGGATAGAATATGGTGGGCAAGATGCTTTCTTTGAAATATATGGAGGCCTTCGAATCACTTTCAAAGTAAAATGAGGGCAGGAAGTCAAATTGTATGAGTGTGCTTGTCACCCAGAGAAGGAGAATGCATGGTCTGTAATTGAACCCCTTATTATTATTCACTTTGAGTTTCTCAGTTTGGCTTGTCTTGGGGCATCTCTCTCTCTCTCTCTCTCTCTCTTCTAAGCTTTGGGGAATTAGAAATTTAAATGAGATATATGGGAGAGGGAGGGGGAGCTCTCCTGTGAGAAAGCTTTGGTTTCTGGACCCAGCTGTCCTGGGGGTGGGGAGAGAGCTGCATCTCAGAGTGGAGAGAAAGGAATGAAAGCATCCCTCAAGCTGCGAAGGAGCAGCCAGCCTTTGGCTGCTCGCAAAGTCTTCAGCAGTCAAAATGTGCTGCTGAATAATTCTCAGTTTTATGGTTTACTTGTAGACTCTTTATGACCTGATGAAATTTAGTTTATTTCTTGTTTTTCCTTTTTCCAAGACATTGTCTTATCAGGCTGAATCTGTTCTTATTTCCATGTCTTGAGAATACATTCCCATCTTCCCTTCTGAAGGGAAGGCTCCCCAAGAGCCTGCATCAGAGCACATCTGCATCTTTCAAACAGTAAGACTCATCAGTGCCAGCCTCACGTTTTGCTCATGCTCAGGGGGAACTGACGACAAAACAGTTATGAGGTGACTTGGGTGCACTAAGGCTTTAGATGATGAGCACATTCCCCCAGTGTCTCTGTTCTTTACTTTCTCGCTCCTGTGCTCACGAAGGAACTCATCACTGTGGAGCAGGTCAGGAGCGGGGAGTCAGGAAGAGCTTTCTGCCTTTGGTACTTGAGTCTTGCTTTGGGAAAGGAAGAGATGGAGCAGGTAATTGTGTTTGTTTCCTAGGGCTGTCATAGTAACTTACCACAAACCTGGTGGCTTACAACAAGGCAAATTTATTCTCAGTTCTGGAGGCTAGAGCTCTTGAGATCAAGGTAGCAGCAGGGCCATGCTCCCTCTGGAGGCTCTAAGGGAGAAATCCTTCCTTGCTTCGTTCAGTTTCTGGTGGCTCCAGGGGTTTCTTGGCTTGCCGTAACACCACCAGTCTCTGTCTCTGTCTTCACATGACCTCTCTGTGTTCCTCTGTGTTCTCTCCTCTTCTTATGAGGACATCTGCCATTATAGTTAGGGACCATTTTACACCTAGCATGATTTGATCTTGAGGTCCTTAATTAAATACAAAGACACTATTTCCAAATAAGGTCACGCCCTGAGGTTCCAGGCAGACGAGAAATTTGGATGTCGTTATTCAACACACTATGATAGTGGAAGCATGGAATGTAAAAGCTGGAAGGAAGGAACCTAAGATCATCAAGTCTAACACCTTTATTATGCAGATGAGTTATCCAGCCTTACCCAGGTTGTAGGTGATAGGAATTTATTTTAAAACTTAGTGCTAGATACACTCGGCTATGTTGAGACAGGGGCGAATTTTAGAGGTAAAGAGAGTGTGGCAGTTTATAAAATTGGCTGCAAATTCTTTGACACTCCTGAGAGCTGAGGTCTGTCCTTCCCCTGAGTGTGGAGGGACTTGACTGTTTTGATCATTAGAGATGGTGGGGGTGATGCTGTGTGACTCCTGAGTTGGGTTATAGATGGTGAGGCAGCTCTGCCTTGTTCACTGTAACACTCTAATTTGGAGCCTTGAACCCCCATGGAAGCAGTCTGATAACCCTGAGGCCACCATGCTGTGAAGGAGTCAAGTTAGAGACAGACCTCATGTCAGTGCTCTGGTTGGCAGTCCAAGCACCAGATATGGAGAACCTCCAGATGATTTCAGCCTAGCCACCAAGTCCTTCCCAGTCTTTGAGTCTTCTCAGATGAGGTGCTAGGCATCATGGGGTAGAGATGTGCTGACTGCTATTGTACTTATTAATCCATACATATAATAAAATGGCTGTTGTGTTAAGCCATACATTTGGGGATAGATTGTTGCAAAGCAACAGTAACTGGAAAAAGTCACCTTTGTGATAATCAGATAATACATACTCATCCCTATTCTGCTAGGCAGACAAATGAGCATCAAGATTTAGACCATCTTAATTACAACAAGGATAGAATCTCCAGGGGTGCATTCTGGTGAGAAAGGAGCTCACCACACTGTTCGTGGGGGAGGCATGGTGGTTTGTTCATTGACATTTGTAAACTTAACTGGGGATGTTTCATGGTCCCGGGAATGGCCAGATATTTGTTGTTTTTCCTATCATCTGATGGGAGAGAGTGCATACTGGAAGGACCGAGTTCAGTATTCAAGAGCAATTAAACCTGAGAACTTATAAACTCTTCTCTCTAGGTTTTCAATGCTGAAAACAAATGAGATCTGGAATCTGGTGTGTCATAACCATCCTGAATTCTTAGAGATGAAATAAAACCAGAGGTTACTGGCTTTTATGGATAGACAAAAAAAAAAAAAATCTATAACTTCTAACTTGTCTCAAAGGCTAAATGTGTCCACATTCATCTTTTCAGGCAGGATGCCATTAATTAGTCAAATGTTAAGAGTACCTGTGGGTCAGGAACTTTTCTAGGTCCTAGGAATAAAAGTAGTCTATATACAGGACTAATATATATGTGTGACAAAGATAGCATTCCTTTATTATGCAGCCTACATTTTGGGGGGGGGGAGAGATGGACAGTGAATAGATGAGTAAATAATATTTGGATACTTTGAAGTGTCTTGAAGGCAACTAAATAGGATAATGTGAAAGACAATATGTGTATGTTGGGGTTCTTTAAAAAGTACTTGGGAAGTCCTCTCTTACAAAGTGACATTTGAGTTGAGTCCTCAGTGATCTAAGGGAAGAGCATGACCCACAGCATCAGCTAGCATGACTTGGTGTCTGTATGTGGCTGACCTATTTGAAGGTCAGGTAGATCTAAGATTTTCCAATTTCATGAGTACTTGTAGAATACAAGTTATGAACTTGTCCTGGTTAGGAATCAAGGCTGTTTGTAATACTTCTTAGTGGTAAGTACACCAGTAGACTAGAATTTTCTAATTCCATTGTGGACAGTTAAATTCTGAGTAGATGAAATGCCAGTTTGGGATGTGCCTAGGAACTAAACTTTTAAACAAAGATTAAAATTAATCCCTAAAATATCATGCTCTATACAAGGGATGACATTTATAATGCATGTAGGGAAAAACAAACAGAAAAACCCCAAACAAACTACCATCATTTTCTCTGTATAAAAGAAGCAGACAGCAAGTGAAAAATAGATGAGCGAGCAAACAAATATATGCATAAATATGACTGGATGGAGATTCCCAGCTGGACTTCGGTAAATGTGATAAAACATATTTTATATTCTGAGTCTGATATTTTAGCTATCTACATTCTTTGCAGGTCTGATTCTCTGATTAGTTATTTCTGTTGTCACCTGTGCTGTCTTATTCCTGGAGTATTAGTGCCCTTTCTTTTTCCTCCCTCATTCCCTTGTCTCCTTCCCTCTCTCTCTCTCTTTCTTTCTAGTTTTATTGTATGCCTATATTCCTTAGAACCTTACCTGTGGAATTCCTTGAGGTTTGTGTTTAATGTTTGCTTACCAGAGACCATTAGTGTTTGCTTTTGCCAACTAGAGATCACTTTAAATGAGGGGTCAGCAAATGTTTTCTGTCACGGGCCAGGGAGTAAATATCTTAGGCACTGTGGTCTATATAGTCTGTGTCACAACTACTCAACTCCACCATTGTAATGTGAAATGATCTGTAGACAATGTGTAAATAAATGAGCATAACTATGTTCTGATCAAACTTTCATATAATTTACATGTGTCATGAAATATTTTCCTCTTCTGATTGTCTTTCAACCATTTAAACACATAAAAAACCATTTTAGCTCATGGACTATACTAAAGCAGATGGCAGACAGGAGTTGGCCATGAACCATAGTTTGCCACCTTCTGATTTAAACTCAGTCGTGTGTGTGTGTGTGTGTGTGTGTGTTTAAATATGTCTTACAATCAATGTGGATTCTAGCCTCAAATTTGTATGAGGGCAGAATTGTGGTTAAAATTTCAGAGGAATCATTTTCCTTTTGCCCCCTTTTCTCAGAGCCAAGGCCAAGACAGATAATTATCTCTACCACCTCTCTTTGAGGCATTTTTTTCCCAGGTTTACCCACAGAGGCTTCCAGGAGCCTGGCTTGCTACAGAGATCCCTGATCTGAGGGATGTCTACACCCCCAGTTGTCTCCTCATGGTTTGCTGAAGTGAAATTCAAGGTCATCAGTGTTGGAAGAGAACAGGTGCTGACTTTTCATTTCTCTATGACAAATTCTGATAGCCAGTTTCTAGATTTGAGATTTATTTTTTATTCTGACCTCTAAAGACATCATCTCTCACTTTCCAGCCAGTTTAACCATGCATTTTAAAAAAAAGGCTTCTACATATCTTCCAGAATTTTTAGGCATTTTGTATACCTAAAAGTATTGCTGAAAATAGTGGTCACATTGGAATCTCTGTCCCTTGCTTTTTTGAGTATTTCACTCAGGTGTGTGTTTCATGCAAATCCAGGAGATTGGTTATGCATAGGAACAAAGTTGTGGGGGAAAAGGGAACTTTTGGGGAACCTGTGTATTCAGAGGATAGGGAGGGATGGAGTCAACAAGAGGTAGAGTGGTAAAGAAGTGAGAAATGTTCAGAGAAGAAAAAATTCCTGAGAAGCAGATGAGCTCAAAGATGAAGTGATGAGTACTGAAGTGGCTCAAGTTACTCCCAGTGAAGGAGACTTCAGAAGTAAAGAGAGCATCATATTTGGATGGAAGAAGAGGAAAGGTAACTTTGCATTAGAAAACAAAGTAATAAATAGCCTGGAGGTAAGAAGGAAGAAGGCAAATTCAAGACATGATAAGGTTAACTGTGCGGTGGAAATGGAGCTACGTATATTCAAAGATGGGGGGATAGGAGTACCTGCGTGAAATCAGAACCATTGTGTCCTTGTAAACAGGCAAGAGAGAAGATGGAAATTATGATTTAGGGAAGTTTAATCCTGTCACACAATATACGTTGGTTTGGGCCATAAAGAAATTGATTGCAAAGAAGACCAACTAAGTGAGTGTTGCAGTAATTGAGAGGGAATGTTGAAGAATTTTGCCCGGGGTGGTCGTGGTGGAAGTGAGAGGGACAGGCAGCTCTGAGAAACATGGAAGGGGAAGAAGGTCAGCAGAATGTGATCACCAACCAGACAAGGGAGAAGAGGTGAGCCAAGTCTAGGTGGGAGAGAGCTCACAGATTCTAGTGTGGCTTCCAAAGTTTCTTTTCGTTCTGATTCAACCTCTAAAGGTATAATTTTTAAAGCTCACTCAGTGGAGAGCCAGGTAGATTCCAAGATACAAGGGTCTCACAGTTTCAGTTTGGGTTTTCTGTTATTTTTTTCCCTTCCAGTTGACAGAGCTAGGAGTATGGTTTTCTCAGAACCTTTACGTCTTTATATGTGAGCCTCACAATTGTGTATGCAGGCTCCCTTGACGTTTTCCACAGGAACCCAATCACCAAGCTTCCCTGAAAACGTTTTTGACAGCTGAGCCGGCTGCTGGGCTGGGCGCTGCCTTCCCACCAGTGCTTTGATCGGCGCGTCAGAGGCGGCATCTCTCACAGTGAGATCAGATGAGGAAAACTCATCTTGTATGAACTGGGGCGAAAACTGAAAATGTTCAACCTTAGCTGCTTTTCATGCTTGACACGCTTCAAAAGCTATTCTTTTTGACAACATAATCAAGGTTAGTGGTGGGCTTAGTGTTTTGTTTTGCCGCCTTTATTAGGAAGATGCTGTTGCAGTTTCTAAGTGAGCGATCCTAAGAATAACCTCTTGGAATGGCAATGCCATTTTTCAGAAGGAGGTAGGATGGGCTTCCCACTTGGTGTTGTGGAACCTTTCTGCACCCTATGTGTCAGTTGCCTTTTAAAAGAGCATAATTAATTTGTAAATTAGATGTTCTTGGAGCTGAGGGACAAACTTGACTAACCGTGTCATTAGGAGGAAAACAGAAAAGAAATCAGAGGCGGAATGTTACGCCCAACATGGCCTGACCACAGAGCAGCTAGAAATAACACGAGCAGTTCTCTCTTCTCCAGGAAAGTGACCCCACACTTCATTTTGCTTCTGCTGAGACATTTTGGAAGGGCCACCATTGAAGGGACAATCATTTTTTAACTCACTTTTTTATGGGAGTTTGTATCCTTCTTCAAATACAGAGGAAAGGAAACATGTTTCTTTCTGGAGCAATTTTTATGGTAGAGTCCTAACAACTAAAAAGGTTGTTCAACATGACAAAAGGGAATAAATCTTGTACTGAAAGTCAGACTCTTTGGTTCTAGCCTGGGTTCTGTCTCTAATGATAACAGCCACCACTTTCAAGTGCTCACTGTGTCAGACACTGGGCTAAGTGCTTTTCATGAAGGCTCTCATTTGATCCTTTTCACATTTCCTACAGGAGAGTACTCTTCTTATTCCTGTTTTAACAGATGCTAAAATTGAGGCTCAGAGAGGTTAAGTAGCTCGCCCAAGGTCCCCAAACCAAATGTTATTGGTGCTGGTGTTGAAACCAGTGTGGAGGGCTTTGGACTAGGGCTCTCAGTCATTGCTTGCCCAAAGAGTTTTGGGCCTTGGAAGACCAACCAACCACTTTGAATGTCAGTAGTATTTAAAGTAAGGAAGTTGGCCTTAATGATTCATAAGGTTGCTTCCAGCTTCAAGATCCTATCCAACTCTCTCTTCTTAAGGATGGAGTGTAAAAAAGGTGACATGACATAAAAGATTAATTATGTCCCTGGCCTTGGGAAAAGCCAGCATTCGAGACCAAGCAAATTCCTTTGGGTGGGGGAGAAGCCAACAACAACAGTAACTGAGTAGTTAAGTCCTAGAAGAATCCTGGAAAGATTTCTGAAATATTGGATGTTGGTATGTCTTGGACACAGAGGGGTGAATCTTAGTTTTGGAGAAATGACTCATGGGAGATTCAAACACATTATGTGGTTTCTTTTCCCTCTTTAATAATCAGATGCTCAGAAGACAGAGCCTGAGTTTCTACAGAAATACAAGATTCCATTTCCAGGGATTGCCAAGGTAATCTGCCTTAGTTCTTGTGATCTTCAGCTTTCTGGAATCCTTTCATCTGATTTCGATGGTGGATTAAACATTCCCTTCTCCATACTGAACCTGAGTTGAAAACAAACAAAAACCATTAAGGCTTGAGGGCAGGAAAACTCAGAATTAAACGAAAATTCAACTGTACCTCCGTAAACATGGGGAGAGGTCTCGGCATGTTCTCAGTTAATCTTTATAGCATTTAAAGTCATTTTAGTCCTGATGAAGTGCTGTGGGTAGGTATGCCATTTAAGTTTCCTTTCTCCCCGCTTCCCTCTATCTCCCACGCATTGCTTTTGATCATAAGCAATGTTATTACCCTTTAAGCACAAAGATAGATAAGGTAATATTAACAGCCAATCTAATTCCAGGAGGCCTCCACTTCTCTTTCTTCTTCTGATAGTGATATAAAGCTGGCTTCTCCACTCTGAAACAGTTCCATTCAAATTTTCACTCATTATTTGCATGATTTTAAAAAACATTCCAGGCAATAAAGTCGTTCTAGTGAGCTGATGGCTAATTGCGTACAGGGTAATTACAATTTAGCCAATATGAAAGATTATTTAGATAGAGATGACCTCTGTGCTCTTGGTAACTGCAGTTTAGGACCCAAGCAGCTGCTGTGATGCATGAAAAAAATCTTACTTCATTACGATCAAAGGAGTTAGTCACTTATTCACACTACTGATTTCTGCAGCTGAAAAAGTATTTACACCAGTTAACAACTTTCTGAGGCCCTCTGCTTGAATTGTTAACCTTCACATAAGCTATCTCTGCGGAAATCACTGATGATACACCCACTTGTCTCAGAATTCATCTGCCTGATCTTTATTGAACTTGATGTGCAAACATTTAAATGATAATTGAAACACTAATTAAATACTGTGTCTGGGCACTAGAGTTGGGAATTCCGAGAAAAAGGCTGACTTACTGTCGACAGTATCAAGAATCAGAAGCCCAAGGTGCTTCCAGTTTTCAGCAGGAGCAGTTTGGAACATGTTTGGGTTGCCCTGATGTCTATTGATGTGTGCAGGGCACGTCTACTGTGCCATCAAACACAACACAGGGGGTACATACAGCACGTAATCCCAAATGATCAGCAAAGGACTTTACTTACGATCCATCCCAGAGATGTGGTATCAGTGACATGCTGTGATCGTGAGTGTTGATTCAGATTGGGGTACAGAGAACCAAGTGGAATCATATTTTTGGACCAGGCAATTCTTTGATTTTGTCTCTGTATCCAGAGTGTATGTTTTTCAGTTTGAATTTGTAACCTGTTTGTAACCTGAATTTGTAACCTGTTTACTTTCTTTCAATGGCGTAAAGCAGTGGTTCTCAACCTTGACTACATGTTAACATGAATTAGAAAATGCTGAGGCCAGGGCTGCATTTGACACCAGTTGTATCAGAATCTCTGGTGATGAGGCCAGGCATTGGCCATGTTAAAGTAGCTCTGCAGGTGGGCCTAATGTGAAGTCAGGGTTAAGAACCCCCACACTAGACACAAGCTCCGTTGCAGCAAGGACTGTGTCTGTTTCATTCACCCCTGCCTTTGTAGATTGTAGCACAGGGCCTGACACATAACAGACCTTCAAGAACTATTTTTGAGTGACATGTGCTTTTAAGACTCCTGGATAGAGGCTCACTGCCTAGGGCCTCTGTGTTAGAGTAAATTAGGGAGGTAAATTAGAAAGTCTGGCAGTGTATTCCTACCCTGATTTTTACCATTGCTTCCTAACTCCAGAAAACAGTTGTGGAGCAAGCTCTGGGAACTTGAATGCCTTCCAAGCTGCAGTGTTTCCCTCGATCCCCATCAGATGTGATCCCTTCCTGTGATTCCTGCGACTGGCTCCCTCTTCATTTTCTCCCTGCACTACAGTTTCCTGCTGGCACTGGCATCTTGTCCTGGATCTCACCTTGCTTAGGACGTGCTCCCCACGGCTAGGTGTGCTGCCTGGAGACCCTGTTTAGCTATCACCCACCTATCAATAGGACAATTGCCTCATTCACAGTCAAGCCCCCTACTGGGGGCAGGCCCTATCTAATGACTGGTGTGAGGCTATAAAGGCTCATACTCTGCCCCATCTCAGGGCAACTCCGCTGGACTATCTCAGCGCCAGAGCTCCTGTGGGTAAGCGGATGCTGTGGTTGGGAGTGTATCAAATTCTTCCTGTGCCAGCCCTTTCTTCCTTCACCTTTCTCTGCAGGTGTTGCTAAGAATACCTCCTAGTGAATTCCTTCCCTCTAATCTCCATGTCAGAGTCAGTCTGCCGAGCACACAAAGACAATGGCATGAACTACTTGAACTCCACTACCCATGACCCCTCAGACCGAGCCCAGGCTCCTCACACCCCTGTTCATCATGTACCAGACATCATGGCAGCAATGATCAAGACAGACAAAATTCCCACCCTCACTGAGCTTCCATTATGCTGGGAGAGACAAGCAATGAACATATATATATAAATCTGAATGATGAAAGCCATTTACAAAAATAAGGCAGGGTAAGAGGACAGAGTGATGGGGTGAAGTGGGGGCGGTGGTGTGCTGGAGCTGTCTCATGCTAGCCTGGGAGAACCTACGGGATTTGGCAAGCCAGTTGTCCAAGAGAGCTGTTGTTAAGAATCAATTATGTGAACTTAAAAGTCAAATCATATTGGAAACTGATGTAATACATACACAAAACTCATCACTTTTCTCATTTGATTACATTTTGCCATTATATATGTTCTTGATGTTATTTACATTATTATATCTGTATGGTGGAAATACTATATAATGGTGCAGTACTGCATGTCCCTTCCTAATTACATATTCAGTGACATCAATGAGTCTGAACTGTATTTGTTTAATTGCAATCATGGATTGGCTATGGATACAAGAGTATGTAAAAAAATCAACAAAAGCATTCTGTGAGAATCAGTTGTGCAGAATTTATGATAAACAGTAATGTTTATGTTATTTTTATTACCAAATTGGTTGATCTACATCTTTTATATCAGCAAAATTAACAGTAAACATAGATGCATTTATACATGCATGCATTTCCCCCCACCCCAGAGATCTGTTCGTGAACATTTTCAGCACATCACTGGGTAGGGGGCTTCATTTCAAGAATATTATGGAAGAAATGTGTAACATTTGAGCTCATACCTGGTCAAATCCAGGGAACCCGTGTTTATTACTGTTGGTGAGAAAATATGCTGCCCTACATCCTTTGTGTTCTCATTTTTTATTCTTGGATGATGGTCTCTAGACAGTTTGGTTAGTACTTCACCCATATGGAGGATTTATCTCTCTCAACCTCTATTGATTTCTTTTAGGATTTTGAGAACTTCTGTTAGGTTACAGCTCCAGGTCTTATTTTTCCTAGTGGGGCTAAACTCAACTTGCATACTTCATTATCGTTTATGTTCTGATAGCACTTTTTGTTTGTAATTGCCTAGCTGTACATAGTCATCCTTAGCTGTTCATATGGTAATTACAGGCATTTTTGTAAAGAATAACTCTCTTAGTTGTACGTTTTGTCTCTTCTGGGAATTTAGATACTTGAGTATTAAACTAATTTTTTGTTAGCCACAGCTAAATGGTATCACAGGTATCAAAAATACAGGTATTATAGAAAAGGCGTAGAATAGAAAAGAAGTTGAGCCACTTGTTGCTTTATGACCATGAACAAACCACATGACAACCCCAGACCTGAGTTTCCTAATCTGTACAATGGGAATTTAATTTGGCAGATTTGTTGGTCATTAAGACAAATAAGGCAGGGTCCATGCCCTCAAGGTATTAACGATTAGCCCTAAAACTATTTCTAATTCATTGTGATGAACACTGATAGTAGCTGTAAGATGAATACAGAAGTGTGTGAAAAATGAAATGGGTAATGTAAATGAGCATATTTTGTGAACATGGGAAATACTCTCCCATAAATATGTAAGATACAGTTGCTCATAGAGCTTCTGATGGTGGGTGCTTTCTGACACCTGACAAATGCCTACTGAAGGAATGAATTGAGTAGTAGGCCAACAGGTTATTCAATTAAAGACTGTCATGTCTTTTTAAGTCTTGCTCTGCTCTGTGTGGTTATGTTTATAAGCTTCTTAACCAACAGATGGTCGCACTGGTCTAAAATAAATATATGGTTACAGAATTTAGTCTAATTAAAGCACAAGATATTCAAGTAAACAAAATATTTACTTAGAATCAATCCTACTATTTGATTATCCTATGACTTTTCTAGGTGTTTAATCTTAGCATTTGTTATTGCTGCATATTGGTCTTTACCAAAGTTTTCAGAGCAATGGTAACTTCCCAACCACTTCATGTTATAAGTGAGGAACTATGCTGGGAAGTGATTGTAGTTGGAGGCCAATATAAGCAAGTCTTTTATTAGTTATGAGAAAATGCTCCCATATAATTGAGATTTTTAAAGAAAGAGGATAAAGCTTTTCTCATTATACAGGTTATACCTGTTCACTAGAAAAAACAAAATACCGAAAAGTAGAAAGATAGTCACCAGCTGTTCCACTACCCAAAACCCTCACTTTTACTTTTTGGTATCTCTATTCCTCCAGTCTTTATCTATGTGTATTTTTCTGTGGTTGCAATAATACTTGATGTATAATTTTATGCCCTGCTTTTTTTATTTACCATTTTAGCAAAAGCATTTTCTAAGTTATTAAACATCTTTTCAAGCATCCATTGAAAGGACAGCATGCATTTCATTATAGCTGGTCTTTGAATCACAATACCAAAACTTATTTGAATTAATGAATGTTGACTCTGCTTTAATTACCTAGGAAGATATATCCTTATTCCAATGACTGACATTCCTTAGATTATTTTTGAAATGACACTTTTGGAAACACATTAGAAACAACTCAGAAAATTGGTGTCATTATCAATATACAATTTTTTAAAACAAAAATATAATTTTACCTATCTTGGTCCTTCTAGTTAGCTAAGAGTGACTTTTGTGTATTTCTTATTTAATTTCTTATTTATTTATTTATTTATTTATTTATTTATTTATTTATTTGACAGAGAGAGACACGGGAAGAGAGGGAACACAAGCAGAGGGAGCGGGAGAGGGAGAAGCAGACTCCCCGCCGAGCAGGGAGCCCAATGCGGGGCTCGATCCCAGGACCCTGAGATCATGACCTGAGCCAAAGGCAGACGCTTAACGACCGAGTCACCCAGGTGCTCCTACTTTTGTCTGTTTCTAATAACCAAATCCACCTTGAAGAAAAATATCTACCAACACCAAAGATATTAAAAAGTATTCTGCACAGGCTTTGATAGCAATTTCCAAAGAGAAGTTTGGAAATATTTTGTAATGTATATATTAGGGTAAATGATACTTTCTTGCAGAGTGACTACTTGAGGTGGAAAAAACACAAATTTGCAAGAGCAAGTTTCATCATGTTTGCTAGAAATCAGGTATTGTATGTTATAGTCATCCCTGCATCTCTGAAGAACCTCACGAGTTGATTATTGGTCATGCCCTGGGAATTTAAAGTCTCTCTAGCTGCTCTGTCCCTCAGGTGTGTCCTTGAGTTTCATGGTTCCAAATTCAAACACTGCTGTTATACCGCCACTCTTAAAGATGTCTCTGCTGTGATGTTTGAAGTAGAGAATCCTGCAAGTCTTGGTTTCTACTGGCTTCGAAAGAAGGGAGGCTGATTGGCCTTTGTGAAATGGATTTCTCATGCTGTTAAAAAATACCAGAGGCCAGTTTGACCGCCCACTTTGGCCCTTGGAGCAGTGACAGTCATCATGTTAACTCCTTTAGCAGTGGGGTGGACAGCACCACCCAGGAGCCTGTAATGGTGCCAAACAATGAGGCATGGCAGCCTGCAGAGTTTGGTGAACCCGGTTTGTCAGCCTGACTTTTGGGGGCTGTGGAGATTGAAGTGGGTGGATGAAGGGACATTGAAGGAATAAAAGAGTTGGCCTCCTTTCATCCTTTTCTATTGAATATCTCAAAATGGGGCAGACCCCTTTCCTGTCTATGCCTCACAGAGAGTCTGTCTGTGGGTGCATGTTGAAAGCCTCAGGGTTTTTGCATTAGTAAGCCCCTTTAAAAATGTCAGTTGAGAAGCACTAAAAACCTTTCCACCAGCCACTTTTCAATCTTGTTATTTTAGTAGTTGACCATAAATTTGAGGGTCCATTTCTGGCCTCTCTATTCTGTTCCATTGATCTATGTGTCTGTTTTTGTGCCAGTACCGTACTGTCTTGATGATGACAGCTTTGTAATAGAGCTGGAAGTCCGGAATTGTGATGCCACCGGCTTTGCTTTTCTTTTTCAACATTCCTTGGCTATTCGGGGTCTTTTCTTGTTCCATACAAATTTTAGGATTATTTGTTCCATTTCTTTGAAAAGAGTGGATGGTATCTTGATAGGGATTGCATTAAATGTGTAGATTGCTCTAGGTAGCATTGACATCTTCACAATATTTGTTCTTCCAATCCATGAGCATGGAACGTTTTTCCATTTGTGTCTTCCTCAGTTTCTTTCATGAGTATTTTATAGTTTTGTGAGTACAGATTCTTTGCCTCTTTGGTTAGATTTATTCCTAGGTATCTTATGGTTTTGGGTGCAACTGTAAATGGTATCAACTCCTTAATTTCTCTTTCTTCTGTCTCGTTGGTGTATAGAAATGCAATTTCTGTGCATTGGTTTTGTATCCTGCCACTTTACTGAATTCCTTTATGAATTCTAGCAATTTTGGGGTGGAGTCTTTTGGATTTTCCACATAAAGTATCATATCATCTGCAAAGAGTGAGAGTTTGACTTCTTTGCCGATTTGGATGCCTTTTATTTCTTTTTGTTGTCTGATTGCTGTGGCTAGGACTTCTAATACTGTGTTGAATAGCAGTGGTGATAGTGGACATCCCTGCTGTGTTCCTGACCTTAGGGGAAGAGCTCTCAGTTTTTCCCTATTGAGAATGATATTCATTGTGGGTTTTTCATAGATGACTTTTATGATATTGAGGTATGTACCCTCTATCCCTACACTCTGAAGAGTTTTGATCAAGAAAGGATGCTGTATTTTGTCAAATGCTTTTTCTGCATCTATTGAGAGGATCATATGGTTCTTGTTCTTTCTTTTATTAATGTATTGTATGACACTGATTGATTTGTGGATGTTGAACCAACCTTGCAGCCCAGGGATAAATCCCACTTGGTTGTGGTGAATAATCCTTTTAATGTACTGTTGGATCCTATTGGCTAGTATTTTGGTGAGAATTTTTGCATCCATGTTCATCAGGAATATTGGTCTGTAATTCTCCTTTTTGATGGGGTCTTTGGTTTTGGGATCAAGGTAATGGTGGCCTCATAAAACGAGTTTGGAAGTTTTCCTTCCATTTCTATTTTTTGGAACAGTTTCAGAAGAATAGGTATTAATTCTTCTTTAAATGTTTGGTAGAATTCCCCTCGGAAGCTATCTGGCCCTGGGCTTTTATTTGTTGGGAGATTTTTGATGACTGCTTCAATTTCCTTAGTGGTTATAGGTCTGTTCAGGTTTTCTATTTCTTCCTGGTTCAGTTTTGGTAGTTGATACATCTCTAGGAATGCATCCATTTCTTCCAGATTATCTAATTTGCTGGCATATAGTTGCTCATAATATGTTCTTATTATTGTTTGTATTTCTTTGGTGTTGGTTGTGATCTCTCCTCTTTCATTCATGATTTTATTGATTTGGGTCATTTTTCTTTTTGATAAGTCTGGCCAGGGGTTTATCAATCTTGTTAATTCTTTCAAAGAACAAGCTCCAGTTTCGTTGATCTGTTCTACTATTCTTTTGGTTTCTATTTCATTGATTTCTGCCCAGATCTTTATTATTTCTCTTCTCCTGCTGAGTTTAGGCTTTATTTGCTGTTCTTTCTCCAGCTCCTTTAGGTATAGGGTTAAGTTGTGTATTTGAGACCTTTCTTGTTTCTTGAGAAAGGCTTGTATTGCTATATACTTTCCTCTTAGGACCGCCTTTGCTGCATCTCAAAGATTTTGAACAGTTGTGTTTTATTTTTCATTTGTTTCCATGAATTTTTTTAATTCTTCTTTAATTTCCTGGTTGACCCATTCATTCTTTAGTAGGATGCTCTTTAGCCTCCATGTATTTGAGTTCTTTCTGACTTTCCTCTTGTGTTTGAGTTCTAGTTTCAAAGCATTGTGGTCTGAAAATATGCAGGGAATGATCCCAATCTTTTGGTATTGGTTGAGACCTGATTTGTGACCTAGGATGTGATCTATTCTGGAGAATGTTCCATGGGCACTAGAGAAGAGTGTATATTCTGTTGCTTTGGGATGGAATGTTCTGAATATATCTGTGAAGTCCATTTGGTCCAGTGTGTCATTTAAAGTCTTTATTTCCTTGTTCATCTTTTGCTTAGATGATCTGTCTGTTTCAGTGATGGGTGGTGTTAAAGTCCCCTACTATTATTGTATTATTGTTGATGTGTTTCTTGCTTTTGTTATTAATTAGCTTATATAATTGGCTGCTCCTATGTTAGGGGCATAGATATTTACAATTGTTAGATCTTCTTGTTGGATAGACCCTTTAAGTAGGATATAGTGTCCTTCCTCATCTCTTATTACAGTCTTTGGTTTAAAATCTAATTTGTCTGACATAAGGATTGCCACCCCAGCTTTCTTTTGGTGTCCATTAGCATGGTAAATATTTTTCCACCCCCTCACTTTCAATCTGGAGGTGTCTTTGGGTCTAAAATGAGTCTCTTGCAGACAGCATATCGATGGGTCTTGTTTTTTAATCCAATCCGATAGCCTGTGTCCTTTGATTGGGGCATTTAGCCCATTTACATTCAGGGTAACTATTGAAAGATAGAAATTTAGTGCCATTGTATTGCCTCTAAGGTGACTGTTACTGTACATTGTCTGTGTTCCTTTCTGGTCTATGTAGCTTTTAGGCTCTCTCTTGCTTAGAGGACCCCTTTCAATATTTCTTGTAGGGCTGGTTTCGTGTTTGCAAATTCTTTTAGTTTTTGTTTGTCCTGGAAGCTTTTTATCTCTCCTTCTATTTTCAATGACAGCCTAGCTGGATATAGTATTCTTGGCTGCATATTTTTCTCGTTTAGTGCTCTGAATATATCATGCCCGTCCTTTCTGACCTGCCAGGTCTCTGTGCATAGGTCTGTTGCCAATCTAATGTTTCTACCATTGTAGGTTACAAATCTCTTGTCCCGAGCTGCTTTCAGGATTTTCTCTTTGTCTCTGAGACTTGTAAGTTTTCCTATTAGATGTCGGGGTGTTGACCTATTTTTACTGATTTTGAGGGGGGTTTTCTCTGTGTCTCCTGGATTTTGATGCCTGTTTCCTTCCCCAAATTAGGGAAGTTCTCCACTATAATTTGCTCCAATATACCTTCTACCCCTCTCTCTTTCTTCTTCTGGGATCCCAATTATTCTGATATTGTTTCATCTTATGGTGTCACTTATCTCTCGAATTCTGCCCTCGTGATCTAGTAGTTGTTCATCTCTCTTTTTCTCAGCTTCTTTATTTTCCATCATTTGGTCTTCTATATCACTGATTCTCTCTTCTGCCTCATTTATCCTAGCAGTTAGAGCCTCCATTTTTGATTGCAACTCATTAATAGCCTTTTTGATTTTGACTTGGTTAGATTTTAGTTCTTTTATTTCTCCAGAAAAGGTTTCTCTAATATCTTCCATGCTTTTTTTCAAGCCCAGCTAGTATCTTTAAAATCGTCATTCTGAACTCTAGTTCCAACATCTTACTAATGTCTGTATTGATTAGGTCCCTGGCAGTGGGTACTGCCTCTTGTTCTTTTTTTGAGGTGATTTTTTCCATCTTGTCTTTTTGTCCAGAGGAGAATAGATGAATGAGAGAACAAAATGCTAACAGGGTAACAATGACCCCAGAAAAATATACACTAAACATATCAGAAGAGACCTGAAACCAGGGGAAAAGAAAGGGAAAGAAAAAGGAAAAGAAAAAGATAAGGAAAAAAAAAAAGAATATGATCAAATATGATCAGGCTGGTGCATAGATCAGTGCCACACACTAGATTTTGGGTGTATTTTGGTTTGTTAGAAGAGAGTGCCTCCCAAAATTTTAAAGAAGAAAAAACTTATATACATACAAAAATAAGGGTAAATACGATGAAGGGATGGAATATGACTGTAAAGATGAAAAGTATAAAAGATTTATAAAAGGAATTGATAAGATAAGAAGTTGGTTGAAAAAAGAAAGGAGTTAAAAAAAAAAAAAAAGGCAGAGAATGTGATTAGTCAGGAGACTAGAACAAAACCATACACCAGAGATTTAGGGTATATTTTGGTCTGTTAGAAGAAACTGTATCCCAAAATTTTAAAGGGAGAACAACTTATATATATACCAAAAATAAGGTTAACTACTATGAAGGGATAGAATATGACTCTAAAAATGAATAATAAAAAAGATTTTTTAAAAAGGGATTGATAAGATGTTGGTTGAAAAAGGGAAAAAGAAAAATAAAAAAAAAAATTAACTTTGAAAGACTAAAGAGTCATGGTAAAAAAGCCATGGATTCTATGTGCAGTATTCCCCTAGCGCTGGAGTTCTGCCATTCTCATTGATCAGTAAACTTGGTCTTGGCTGGCGATTCTTGCTGATCTTCTGGGGAGGGGCCTGTTGCCGTGGTTCCCACATGTCTTTGCGGGAGGCGGAATTGCCCCGCCCTTGCCCAGTTGGGCTAAGTAATCTGCTCGGGTTTACTCTCGGGAGCTTTTGTTCCCTGCAAGCTTTCTACCGAAAGCTTTGGAGGAGAGAGTGAAAATGGCAGCTTCCCAATCTCCGCCCGGGAAGAGCCGAGAACTCGGGGCCCCGCTCCTCAGTGCACCTCCAGAGAAAAGCAGTCAGTCACTCCCGTCTCCCCAGTCTCCGGCCGCCTTCTGTGCTCACCTGGCCTGTGACCAAGCGTTTCTATCTCCGGCACTCAACTCGGTGTGGAGTCTCCAAACCCAGCAGATCCCTGTGGTGCGCTCCCATGCCGCTCCTCCTAGGGGACGAATGGAAGTCTCCCCGGATCTGCCACTTGTTGGGTCCCTGCTGGAGGAGCAGTGGCCCGACTGTGCCGTGGATCACAGTTTATGGTAACCCCGAGCTGAGCGCCCACTCCTCAGCTCCGTCTCTGCAGCCAGCTTCCCCGCTCCGATACCTGGGAGCTCTGCTGCACTCAGGCACCCCCGGTCTTGCTGTGACCCCGAGGGTCCTGAGACCACACTGTCCCAGTGAGGGTTCCATCCCCTGCTTAGCCACTGGAGCGACGTCCCTCAGTGGAGCCGACTTCTAAAAGTTCCGATTTTGTGCTCCGCGGCTCTGTCACTTGCCAGAAGCAGCGGTCGGAGGTCCTCTACCTCGCCGTCTATCCTCCTGAATATCACCTTGGATTCACTTCTCCACATGTCCTACCTTCCAGAAAGTGGTCGCTTCTCTGTTCAGAGAGTAGCTGCTATTCTTTTCTTCGATCTCCTGTTGAGTTCGTAAGTATTCAGAATGGTTTGATCCCTATCCAGCTGAATTCCAGGGACCAGATGAAATTTAGGTCTCCTACTCCTCTGCCATCTTGCTCCTCCCCTGTGGTATTCTGGATAGATACAAGTCTTCCTCTTAGGAAGACATTCCAAGGAGCTAGAAAAAAATGATCCAGTGGAGACCTCTTCTCAGAGTCACGGGGACCACCTCTTTCGATTGTTGCTGGAATGGGAACTGGCGTCTCTAAGATGGGTCCCGAGGACTCTGACCGCAGCAGAGAGGCAACTGTCCCCGGACCCCACAGAGTCCCAGTCAGTGTCGGGCTGTGGCCCCAAGCCCCTGGTCCTGTGCATAGCTCCCCCAGGGGCAGAAAGAGTGTGGATGGCCAGGAGGAGGTCCATACCGCCAGCCAGCTGGTGAAAGACCTCAGGCAGCAGCTCAACAGTTGTTCCAGTCTTACTCTGCAGAAATAGATAGGATTGGTTTGGCTTTCCAGAGAACTGACTCTGCCATAGTACTCCCTGCTAAAGTTTTTTTCTAGAAAATACCCTTTGCACATACAAATTCCTCCCTGTTTTTTTCCA
Source organism: Neomonachus schauinslandi (assembly GCF_002201575.2). Classification (NCBI taxonomy): domain Eukaryota; kingdom Metazoa; phylum Chordata; class Mammalia; order Carnivora; family Phocidae; genus Neomonachus; species Neomonachus schauinslandi. The sequence goes on from NC_058403.1 coordinate 56,133,632, forward strand.
TGTCAGAATGTTTTACCTAAAAGTCAAGATTCTAAGTAAAGTAAAATCAGCAAGATTATAGCTTATCATCTCTAGATGATTTCTAGCTAACTACATAAGAATCAAGTTACGTACTTTGATAAAATACACATGCTGGGATCCACTTCTGGAAATGAAACGTGAAAAACATCCAGGATGAACTTGATGATTGGTCTGGTTTGGGGATCTTTGTTCAGGAAGACCAGGTTGCCCTCCTCTGTCTAAATTTTAAGTTAGTACCTTTGGGTTGACTATCACATGAGACTTTCAGGCTTCTCATTCTGTGGGAGTTTAGAATTTTGTATCTGGCATTTCTTCCAAGAACCAGGCTGGAGGACCCTCTTCCTCCTTTTATCTGGTTGAATTGCTGAATGGTTCCTTGTTCTCTTATCTATTACATAAGCCTGTGAGCTCTCTGATAGCTAAATGATTAAAGGCAACTTTCCAGTTTCCTAAAAAAGAATATAAAAGGCTTTTTGTGGTGCTGTTTTTGAAAAACAAAACAGACTTCTAAGGTTTGGAGTTCTTTTTATAGGAGAGTACAAAGTAAAGAAGTGCAAGCAACTAACACACTGGAGACAAGCTACAAACTTGGGGGGTCTTTCTTGTGGCACACACTGGGCAAGAAAGATTGGAATGGCAGAGTTTGCAAGCAATCTGCTCCATTCTCATCCAGTGCTATAGAAGGGACCACCCTGAGTCAAAAGGAGGTTGATGTTTGGTTATCGGTAATCCAGAAATGGTGGAGCAGGGAAGCACATGACCATTACCCCTAGTTCTAGGTGAAGAGGAAGTAGATCAGAGATGCCTTCCCATTCTTCGTTTCTCATGGAAATGATGTACAAGAAATAATGGTTCTGGAGATTTCTTGTGTGGTTAGGGACATTGCCGCCTCTTCTTTTCTTGTGTCTCATCTCTCTTCTAAGAAGGGCATTGGACTCTGAGTCAAAAGACCTGAATTCTTGTTCTGGCTCTGTGTTTACCTAGCTTTGTAACCTTTGGGAGCTTACTCAGCATCTCTGGGAATTTTCTCACCTGTAAAATGAAGAAGGAGGAATCTGGGAATTTCTGGAATCCCTTGCAACTCTACTGTTGTTGTAAAGGCTGGTGGTGACCTTCCTGCCAGGAAGGGGGACCTCCAGGAAGTTCTGATTGGTTCTGGAACCATGGAATATCTTGTGAGGAACCATTGCTTGGGTGATATTTTAGGACATGTATAAAGATGATAGTTTGGAGGAAATAGTTCTAGGCTCATCTTGAGTATTTTGTGGAAGCAAAGGCATGAGTGTCTTGACTTCCTTAACCAAAACCTTAAAGAATTATGCAAACAATAAATCTATATCAGAGATAATTGAGAATTTTCCTGATGACCTATTGAATAATACACCTCCTTACTCATCGTGTTCCAGGGGGCCTGGGGAAGGCAGTTGGGGGCAATTCCTGTGATGCACAGTGGCAAGATCGCTTTCAGAGCAACAGATACAGCTGTGTGATCGTGAATCCTCCTGCCCTTGGAAAGTGTTAAAACCTGAGGCTATCTTTTTTCCCACCAAGTAAGTAATTTTCCAGGAGAACTGAGGAAATGTCTAGTAGCCTTCAGGTTTCTGATGCTGACTTAAAGGTGAAATGCACCCAGAACCCAAAGGCGGAGTGGTACAGAATGGGTTCCGACAGAAACCTGAGGTGGCACCTAGCTGTGTGTTTACAAACAGCCCATTCACGGCTGCCTGGGATCTCACCCAGAAGGCCAAATTCCTGTGAATCATTTCAGTATTTAAAAATGATATTTTATTAATTTTTAATTTTTATTTATTTACTTATTTTTTTGAGTAAAGCGATAGAAGTTTATTAAGGATACCGAAAAAGCTCTCAGGAATGAGAGGGGTCCCAACAGGGTTGCCACTGAGGGCTTTAAGGGATGGTCTGTTATAGAAAGCTAACCAGGGAACTTAAATCTTTTTAACATCTCTATTGATAACACCATTGAGCAAGGACTAGTGATAATACCTTCAATGGCTTACTTCCTTTTTAGGGTCCAGTAATTCTTGTTATTAATAGCTACTTGTGACCAACCAAGACCCCACCTCTGACACCTAGGACAGGATGGTCTGGTTTGTTCCCTTATCTCTGGTTTCCTTTCATCTCCCACATTTTGAATTTTGTGAGCTTGATCCTATGGCCCCCTACTTGTCTCTCCCTACCCAGCCCCACCTGTCCCTTATTCATTATCCCCCCCTGGAATAGTAACCCCAACTGCCCTTAGGGAGTGGGACGATGACCGCTCTGGCTGCTGCCTGCTGAAATGGGGCCGCGAGCTGTAGGGCAGTTAGAATCTCTCCAGAGGTCAGCCCAGGGGCCCTTGGTATGGCTCCAGGGGGTCATGATAGACAGCAAACAGTACATGCATCAGCACATGAAAAAGGATGAACATAAAACAAGTATTAGGCCCAAAATTATGATCCCATCCATCAGATAAGATCCCCAATTACCAATTTTGTCAAATAGACCAGTGGATATTTTGAACTTATTTAATTGATAATGAAAGTTGGGTTTTAAGCTGTTAAATAGAGCCTAAGTTGATAAAGTTACTCAACCAACTGTTTGCAGATGGCTGTGAATGCAGTGGGTCTGGATCTCAGGCCACGTTTGATAACATCTTCTGTGTGGCCTGTGAGGCAAAATGCAGGGCTGTGGGCCAATGAGAGTATAGGTGGGTGGTTTAGTAACTGGTTGAATGAGTCCAAAAGGATTAATGAATGGATCAGCATTGATCTAGTCCCCTTGTCACAGGATTTCTTCTTGACCCTGTCCTGTCTGTAATTTTTATTACTGACTTGAGTGAGGATATTGAATGGCAAACTGAAAATGTGGGTCAATTTCCGTGAGATGAAATTTAGCACAAGTAAATGCAAAGTCCTACACTTGGGATCAGGATATTAGCTGCCTGAGAATAAAAGAGACATCATTTAACAGCAGGATGTAAACACGTTTACATCCTGTTATAGTGGGCTGGAAGCTCAGTCTGAATCAGTAGTGTGATAGGCCTGCCCGAAAGACGAATGAGGTTCTGGACGGCACTAACAGAACCCAGCTCTGTGCTGGGAGGAGTGGCCCTGGGGGGGCATGGGCTCTTTAGGGCCCTGGGCTCCAGAGCAGAAGCTGACAAACTGAGAATGCATGTGGGCATACTGACGGAAGGGAGGAGAGTCACACTGGATGGGGGAGAGGACACGAAGCTGGATAGTTCTCTCGTTGATCTGTAGCACTCTTTAGTGCTGCTTCTTCTGGGTGCCTCGGGAGTGCAGGACTAAAGCTAATAAGGACAAAATATACTGCAGCAGATTTCAACCGAACACATGGAATTGCCTCATCTACCTAAAAGTTAAATGCTCTAGCCTAGGAGACAGTGATTTTCACATCCCTGGGGTGTCCAAGCAGAAACGGATGAACGTATAGAAGGGAATTAAAGCAACATATGGATGGATGATGTCTAATATCTAACCTTGGCATTTAGTGTTCAATGGATAGTGTATAAAAGTTGAAGAGAAGCGTATAGTTTTGGACAAAATCTACCTTCACTTGGTTTCAGTTTACTGGTTAATCCTTGAATGGTATTATATTGGTTCATGAGCTGAGGCTGATACAATTTTTAGAAGGGAGATTAAGTTTTTTAGGAAACCATTGTAAAGATAGGAAGAGTTCTGAAATGAAAATTAGGAAGCAGGAGTATGATTTTTGGTGCCAGAATCGGTCTTCAGGAGTCACCAGGCAGGTTGCTATGACTCAGTGTCCTTAACTATAGAACAAGATTCAACTTTTATTTATTCTTAGAAGCTCTGAATTACATGTTGTGCTTCGAACAGCTCCAGGGCAGAGATACTTTAAGTTATGAAAACACTTTGCAGGACTGTGGTGTGTATTACCAAGGAGGAGTTCCTTCTGAGCTTGAATTCCTTTGTTGAACAGATCTCTGTATGAATACAAATAATCGTTAGAGAGACAGCTGGCTGCCACTGTGCATCCCCAATAAAACACTCTTCACACATCCCTGTCTTTTCTTCCTGGGAATTTTGCCAGAAGGGCTGGGAGCAAGTGTTTGAGTAAGCAAGTGGGGTCTGCTATCTGCTTTGTAAGGCCCCGTGGGATGTATTGATTCTCCTACATCTGTAACATCAGGGATGAACATGAGTCTCACAGACTGGGATAAATCGACTATGCAGGGCCAGCACTCCTGAGCTGTCTTTGTTGATAGGGAGGCCAATGAGATTAAAGAAGCAAGGCCATTTGCACTGTCAAGAGGAGAAGGTTTCTGGGACTCCTGCCTGTTGAGGCTGTTGGGAGGAGTGGACATCAGAGAGAGGAAGATCTGGGAGGCCAAAATCTGCCCTTTTCTGTTCTTATGCTATTACACCTACGCAGGAATTACAGCCATTCCCATGGTTGCAAATGCCACCTATGAGCCAGTGACCTCCACATCTCTAGGCCCTGATCTACACTGCAGAACTATGAAACCACATTCCTACTTGACATCTTCATCTGAATATCACACAGGAACATCACACTCGACATGTTCAAAGATATATTCACCATTCCTCTGAAATGACTTCTGCCTTTGCACTTTATTTACAAGTGAATGACATTGCAATCCACCCAGTCATCCCAGAAAGAATCTTTTATTCATTCACTTATTGATCTGAAAAAATATTTATTTTACTCCATACCAGACAATGTTTGCTTGTTGTCAGTATAGTAATTAAAAAACAAAATCCCTGCCTTTAAGACAATGCATTTTAGTGGGAAGAGATTGACTTTGTGATAAGAATAACAATAAATGTGAAACAAAATAGGCACAAATATGAGAGAATTTCAGGTAATAAGAAGATCTAAAAAGAACGGGCGCCTGGGTGGCTCAGTTGGTTAAGCGACTGCCTTCGGCTCAGGTCATGATCCTGGAGTCCCTGGATCGAGTCCCGCATCGGGCTCCCTGCTCGGCAGGGAGTCTGCTTCTCCCTCTGACCCTCCCCCTTCTCATGTGCTCTCTCTCATTCTCTCTCTCTCAAATAAATAAATAAAATCTTTAAAAAAAAATAAAAAATAAATTAAAAAAAAGATCTAAAAAGAACACTGAATATAGTGGGAGGGTGAGGGGTTGGGGGATGGTCAAGATGCTTCTCTAACCTGGGTGGTCAGGGAAGGAAGTTGAGGAGCTGCCATTTTAGTGAATGATGAAAATCTGCTGCCATAGGAAGATCTGGAGAAATTTAAATGTAAAGACCCCATATACATGTGTGTTCGTGTATGCACATACAATGTAGGGGTGTGTGTGTATATGTACATATGTATGTGTATATATAAATACATACTGCATATGTACATTTTATACATGTATACATATATTACATATATACACATGTATGTGTATACCTAAAGAACTAAATAAAATAACAAAAGCCTTATACAGGGTTGAGTAAACAAATTATCAAAATAAATGGGAAAAGATTAACTATCAGTGATTTATATTTAAAAGTAAGAATAGCAAAAGTAAGAATAGAAAAACTTTAAAACCATGACCAACTCAAGACTACATTGGTGATACACTTAACAATAAAAAAGTCCTTTCTGAAAAGTTCTACAAGTCCAGCCTGTGCACCTAAAGAGGAAGAGCTTTTCAGTTTTGTCAAGCGCTGTATAGCTACCATGTTTCTCAATAAATCACTGAATCGAGGGACCTCAGGAAAGTCAAGGATCATGCTGATTTTAAGCTAGCATGTTTAAAAATATAATTCTTATTGATACAATTAATGTGTTACAAGTAGATCTTAGTATTACCCCAAAATTAAAGTCTATAAGCTATGAACTACACATTTTTTTTTTCATTCAGTCAACATTTATGGGGAGCCTAATGTACTGGGTACTGGACTTAGCCCTGTGAAGTATATGATCACTAATTGGATACAGAGCTTTCCCTTACAAAGGTCAGTATCCTGTGGAAGGGAGGAAGATTGTACATAAATGACTGTAATTCAAGATAGGAAGACATGAGTGTCCTATGTTAAGATTTTAAGGTGGCTCAGAGGAGAGTGAGAATAATTCCCTCTGGAAGAGATGAGAAAAAACTTCAGGAGTGATATGGGCTTTGAGATGGCCTTTGAGGGGTTGGTGGAATTTGCATGTATGGAGGAGCAGAAGGAGGTTTCCAGGAGGTGGAACAGTGAGAAATGGGGAGAATGTACAGGAGGGCAGACATTTAGGAATCTTCACACATATTCTGGTTCTCACTTCCTGCTAGGCACGTGGTATGACTATACATCCCTGCCAATTTGAAACTCCGTATTTATTGAAATATCAGAGATAGTGTGTCAAGCAAGGGTATTTATTGGGAGGATACTGAGTCAATCTGGGGACACTAGGAATGTTCAAAAGCCAAGCTTTGGGAAGAACAAGATACCAGAACAGCTTTGGGGATCTCATCAGCCAGAGATAATGGTCCTTCCTTCTAGAATGCTGCCAATCATGCGGCTTGGCTAGGAATAACACTCAAATCTTTGTCTCTCAGGTTAAAATTCCAAATTCCAAAAATAAATAAATCAGTTTGGGTCTTGTATACAACATTGCACCAGTTAGTTATGGTCAGAAAGGCAGGATTCTGCAGCTTAAATATAAATGTAGGGGACACATGTGGGTGGAGCAGATGGTTCCCAGAGACGAGATGAATTTTAAGGGAGTAATCAGGGGAACAAAGATTTGTAAGATGCTTACCCTAGGATTATTTATAGCAGCAGAGAAGAAGAAACCTCAGTGTACAGTAGGAAAGGAAAGTTTCTGTAATTTATGATGAACTATTATTAAGCCAGTTAAAATTATGTTCATAAAGATTTCAGTGATGTGAGAAAAGTGCAAACGATATAATAATTAAGTGAAACAATTTCTGTGAAAGTTTTAAAAATATCACAAAACCATCAAAATACAAATTGAGGCTTAATGTGAGTAGTAGTAAAGCTTGTAGAAAGTTAATGCTTTGATTTTAATATTTTCTTGATTTGTGTGAATTCCCTACAATGGTTACATGTGACTTTTATAATCAACAAATGAAACCATTTTAAAGAAGATGTACTTAATAGAGGCAGTGTTTTGTAGTGTGGAAACTCCAGAGTTAAACATTCTGTGTTTGTATTTTGGCTCTGCCACTTACCAGCTGAGCAATCTTGATCACATGGACTGACCTCTTTTAGCCTGAGTTTTGTTCTTAAAATTGGAGAAAGAATAATTCTTACTGCCTAAGCATTAAGCATATGTAACACTCTCAGCCTGCTGCTGTGTCTAACATCTGATGAAAGGTAACTATTTTAATACCTGAAGAGCACAGATAAGAGACAACTAATCCTGACTGGGAGAGCAAGACGATGTGACATTTAAACTGGGTCTTCTTTCATTCGTATTTCTTGAAATAGGTTGCTACTGTGAATTGGATTTTTTTGAAAGAAAGTTGGAGACAAGCCAAACCCATGAATATAAACATTCCCATAATGTATGGATCTTCTTCACCTTAAAATGAAATAGGTGGCTTCTGAGCTGTGCTCACATGGGAGGATCCATGGGTCTAAGCATGCAACTAAAAGGTCTAATTCTCCTTGTGTCCTCTGGGCCTTGGGCCTCTGCAGTGGGCTAAGCTAGACAAGCATCCATAAAAAGTCGAAACAGTGTGACCTCCAACCTCCAAGGTAGGCAAACTATTCATTAGTCTTTCTTACTCTTGGCACAGGGTTGGCCTAGAGGCTGTAAAGTCAGGACTTTCTAGTGACTGCTCTCTTTACATGAGCAGTGGGATAATGAAGCTGTGCGGTGGTGATGTCCCATCCTCAGTCCTGTTTCTGCTTTCATGCTTCCCTCTGCTCCCTCCATATCTGTACCTAGAAATGAGAATAGGGTTCAGAATTGGAAGCTCTCTTATAAGACTCTTTTTTTTAAATAGGCAAATAGTTCTCATATATTTTCCACATAAGCCTTACTATTTCATTCTAAGTTTTTCTGAGCCTCAAGATACTTCAGATTATTTGTGGATAATGGGAAAAGCGGAGCCATATTAATAATTTAGAGGCCATAAGCATGGAAAAGAGTAATAGTGCCCGGCTGCTGGTATTTATTTTTTAAAACAACCTAAGCCTTGAAAAATTATATTTCAAAGTAACACAAAACTCATGTACACTGAAATTAAAGGAGCTTTTTCTTTCACACTTTTTGTATTTGCTTTAAATAAAAAAACAACACTTTATTTAAATTCAATTAACCAGCATACAATGCATCCTTAGTTTCAGGTGTAGAGTTGAGTAATTCATCAGTTGTGTACAACACCCAGTGCTCATCCCAAGTGCCCTCCTTACTGCCCATCACCCAGTTACCCCATCCCTCCACCCACCGACCTCCAGCAACCTTTTTGTTTCCTATAGTGAACAGTCTCTCATGGTTTGTCTCCCTCTCTGATTTCTTCCCATTCAGTTTTCCCTCCCTTCCCCTATGATCCTCTGCACTGTTTCTTATATTCCACATATGAGTAGGAAAAAAAAAAGGGTCTTAGAGGTATAACCTTTTCAATTTTAAAGACTTTTTATTTGGCAAAAATGGAAACGGTCACTCTACTTTTCCTTCTGAGAAATTAGCACAAAGATAGCATTTTTAAAACTTTTAAAGTAAAATGCTTAAAGGCTAAACTGTGGGTTTAAGGATGCACACTGGGTGATAAACCACAAAGAAGCACAGGGATTTGATATCTGTGAAAGTCAACATAATGGTTATTGTTGGAAGGGGAATAAGGTCCATGATTGAGATCAGGAGCCAAGAGGGGCTTCTGGGATGGCTGGCAAGGGCCTCTTTCTTGACCTGGTTGATGGCTACAAGAAACAACTCATTGAAGTATACATTTGTTTTGTGTTTGATTTGACAATAAGCATTTAAAATATTTAAAAACCCACTTTATTGAGATATGACTGTCATACAAAAAGCTGTACATATTTAATGTATACAACTTGCTGGATTTGGAGATAAGTATACACTTGTGAATCCATCACCTAATCTATGCCATCAACATCCATCACTTCCAAAATATTCTCTACCCTCTTTATTTATTATTATTTTCATGTATGATAAAAACACTTAACATTATTTACACTTTTAGCAAATTTTTAAATATATAACAGAGTATTGTGAACTGTAGGCACTGTGCAGGACAGTGGATCTCTTGGATGTACTCATCTCACATAACTAAAACTTTGTACCCTTTAACTTACACCTCCCTGTGTCCACCTCCCTCCAGGTCCTGGCAGCCACCATTCTGTTCTCTGCTTCTATGAGTTTGACTATTTTAGATTCTGTATATAAGTGGTATTATTTGTCCTTCTGTGTCTGGTTTATTTCACTTAGCATGATGTCCTCTAGGTTCATCTTTGTCACAAATGGCAGGATTTCTTCTTTTTAAGGCTGAATAATATTCCATTGTATGTATATACCACATTCTTGATCCATTCATCCATCAGTGGACATTTAGATTGCTTCCATGTTTAGTTGTTGTGAATAATGCTGTAAAGAACATGGGAGTGCCAATATTTCTTCAAGAAACTATTTCAGTTCTTTTGGGAATATACCCAGAAGTGGGATTACTGGGTCATATGGTATTTCTACTTCTAATTTTTAGAGGAAACTCCATACTGTTTTTTGTAATGGCTGTACCAATTTACATTCCCACCAACAGTGTACCAGGGTTCCTGTTCCTCCATATCCTTGCTAACACTTACCTTTTCTTCTTTTAATAATTCTAGGGGTGCCTGGCTGGCTCAGTTGGTGGAGTGTGTGACTCATGATCTTGAGGTTGTGAGTTTGAGCCTCACGCTGGGTATAGAGATTAATAAAAAATAAATAAACTTTAAAAACAATAATAGCCATTCTAATGGATATGAGGTGATATCTTATTGTAGTTATGATTTGCATGTCTCTGATGATTAGTGATGTTCAGCATCTTTTCATATACCTGTAGGTAATTTGTATATTTTTTGGAGCAATGTCTATTCAAGTTCTTTGCACATTTTTAAATGACATTATTTATGTTTTTTGCTATTGAATTATAGGAATTCATTATATCAGGGTGTTAACCCTTTATCCAGTATGGTTTGCAAATATTTTCTCCCATTCCATAGGTTACCATTTCACTTTGCTGATTGTTCCTTTTTCTATACAGAAGCTTTTTAGTTTGATGTAGTCTCACATATTTATTTTTCCTTTTGTTCCCTGTGCTTTCAGGGTCCTATCCCAGAAATCACTGCCAAGACCAATGTCAAGAAGATTTTTCTTTAAATTTTCTTGTAGGAGTTTTATAGTTTCAGGTCTTACATGTAAGTCTTTAATAATTTTGAATTGATTTTCATGTATGGTGTAAAATAAGGGTCCAATTTCTTTTGCATGTGGATATCCAGTTTCCCAACACCATTTATTAAAGAAACTATTCTTTTTCCATTATATGTTTTGGGTAACTTTGTCAGAGATTAGTTGACCAAATGCATATGGTTTGTTTCTCTGTTCTGTTCCATTGGTCTATGTGCTCATTTTTATGCCAATACCATACTACTTTGATTACTTTGTAATATAATTTGAAATCAAGAAGTTGCCTCCAGCTTTGTTCTTTTTCCAGATTGCTTTGACTATTTGGGGTCTTTTGTGGATCCACAAAAATTTTAGGACTGTTTTTCTATTTCTGTGAAAAAAATATATTGGAACTTTGATAGGGATTGCATTGAATCTGTGGATCACTTTTGGTAGTGTGGAATCTTAAAATTAATTCTTACAATCCAAGAACATGAGATAGCTTTTCATTTATTTGTGTCTTCTTCAATTTCTTTCATCAATGTCTTATGGATTTCACAAGTCTTTTACCTCCTTGATAAATTTGTTCCTTAGTATTCTGTTGTTTTTGATGCTTTTGTATATGAGATTGCTTTAACTTTTCTTTCTGATAGTTCATTGTTAGTGTGTAAAAATGCTACTCATTCATTCATATTGATATTGTATCCTACAACTTTACTGACTGTATTAGTTCTAAGAATTTTTTTTTTGGTAGAGTATTAAGGATTTTTTTAAACATATGAGATCATGTTTTCTGCCAACAGAGACAGTTATTTTATTTTTTCCTTTCTGACTTGGATGCCTTTTATTTCTTTTTCTTACCTAATTGCTAGGACTTCAGTACTATGTTGAATGGAAGAGGTGAGAATGGGCACTCTTATTCCTGATCTTAGAAAAGCTTCCACCTTTCACCCTTGAGCATAACGTTAGCTGTGGCTTTGTCATATATGGCCTTTATTATGCTGAGATATATTTCTTCTGTGCATAATTTGTTGACAGTTTTTGTCACAAATGGATGTTAATTTATCAAATACTTTTCTGCATCTATTGAGGTGATCATGTGGTTTTTAATCCTTAATTCTGTGAATGTGGTGTATCACATTGATTGATTTATGTATGTTCAGCCATCCTTGCATTTTAGGGACAAATCCCACTAAATCATGTGTATAATCCCTTTAATGTGCTATTGAATTTGGTTTGCTAATATTTTTTGAGGATTTTTGTATCCATGCTCATCAGGGATATTGGCCTGTAGTTTTGCTTTTTGTGGTGTCTTTGGCTGGCTTGGATGCCTTTGATACTTCTGTGTTTTCAAATGGCTAAAGAGGGATTGGTGTGAATTATTTAAATGGTAGATTTTGCCTGTGAAGCCATCTGCTCTTGGGATTTTATTTTTGGGGAGGATTTTGAAGACTTTCTTTTAGCACTCCTTTTAAGGCAGTTCTAGAGGTAACAAATTCCTTTGGTTTTTGTTTGGGAAAGTCTGTCTCTCCTTCATTTTTACAGGACAGTTTTGCTGGATATAGTATTCTTGGCTATCAGTTTTTTTCTTTAACACTTTGAATATGTCATCCCACTCTTTCCTTGCCTGCAAAGTTTCTGCTGAGCAATCTGCTGATGGTCTTCTGGGTTCTCATCTATGTCATGGGTTGCTTTTCCCTTGCTGCTTTCAAAATTTTCTCTTTTATCTTTGACTTTGATAATTTAATTGTAATAATTCTAAGTATAGACCTCTTTAAGTTCAACCTATTTGAGGTCTTATGAGCTTCATGAATCTGGCTGTCTTTTTCCCTCCCTAGATTTTGGAAGTCTGCAGCCATTATTTCCTTAAATAAGCTTTTTACTTCTTTCTCTTTCTCTTCTCCTTCTGAGACTCCCGTAATGCACAGTGTCCCATAAATCCTATAGTTTTCTTTACGTTTTTCATTCTTTTTCCCTTTTTCTTTTCTTTCTGTATACTATCAAATGACCTGTCTTCCAGTTCACTGATTCTTCTGCTTGATTGAGTTCAGTTTTGAAGCTCTCTAATGAATTTTTCAGTTCAGTCACTGTATTATTTAGCCCCAGGATTTCTGTTTGATTCATTCTTATGGTTTTTCTTTGTTGAACTTCTCATTTTGTTCATGTAGTTTTCCTGATAATCGTTCGTCATTCTGTGTTCTCATGTAGTTCACTGAGCTTATTTAAGATGATTATTCTGTGTGTGTGTGTGCATATATGTGTGTGTGTGTATATATATATATATATACATATATACATATATATATATATATTTGAGAGAAAGAGAGCAGGGGAGGGGCAGAGGGAGAGGGAGAGAGAAAATCTTAATCTCTACGCTCAGTGTGGAGCTCGATGCAGCGCTCAGTCTCATGACCCTGAGATCATGACCTGAGCCAAAATCAAGAGTCAGACACTCAACTGACTGAGCCACCCAAGTGCTCCAAGATGATTATTTTGAATTATTTGTCAGGCAGTTTGTAGATCTCCATTTCTTTAGGGTCAATTTCTAGAACTCTGTTTTGCTTCTTTGGTGGTGTCATGTTTTCCCGATTCTTTGTGATCCTTCTAGCCTTGTGTTGGTGTCTGCACATTTGAAGAAGCAGTCACCTCTTCCCCACCCAGGCCTGGTCTGTGGGGTACACTAGGGAGCCTGATACTGGGATTCACAGGTGGATAGACCTGGTGTCAGGATCCACAAGGAAGCTTGTTCTTCCCTTCCCCCAAAGGAGAACTAGTGGGTCAACAGGATCTCTTTCAGCTCTGCGCTGTGCAGTGATGTGAGTAAATGAAATTGTTCTTAACTTTTCAATGTGTCTTTTCTTGTTTCTGAACTCCATCAGGGTACCGTTACCTCACTTGAATTCCAAACTCAAATAAGTTATTTTTGTCTGTGGATGGTTCAGTGTTTGTGTTGGGGTTGACAGCTGGGACCTCCTGTTTTGCTATCGTATTTTTCTGACTTTCTCTTTCCACCCCACTCCCTTTTTGTTTTTTATTTTATTTTTTAAAAATATATATGTTAAATATGCCCAATGGACCATTCAATACAGGTCTGGAAGAGAGATGATTTTGACTGGACTCCATCCCCTCTCCCCTTCGAATACTCTTCAAATCATAGTTGTGGTAATAGCCTTAGAAATCATCTTGCCTAAACCTTTTCATTTTGCAAATAAAGAAACAGACCCAGAGATGCTAAGTGGTTTGCCCAGGGCCTTACAGTTAGTATTAAAATCACATCTTTAGGCATTTCATTGCCTAAAAAGTAAAAAGCAGCTAAGCTATATTTGGTTAGTTAGCTAATTTACATCTTAAAGATTTCTTGAAGTCTATAGCCAAAGTAGATCATGAGATTGGACAAAAGTAATTTACCTCATTATAGCTTCCTCTTTATTTTTCCTCTCTACCTCTAAGACAGTAGTTCTTAGTCCAAAATGTACATTGAAATCAACTGGGAGGGTTTTTTTTTTTTTTTTTTTTTTTTTTTAATAACAATACAAGGTCCCATTCTAGCCTATTAATTCAGAATCTCTGGGGATGGGCCCAGGCATAAGTTTTCTTTTTTTCTTTTTTCTTTAATTCCCCAGGTAATTCTAATTTGTAGCTAGCTTTGAGAACAGTTAGGCTAAGGGATTGTTACCTTGTTTTTGTTTTTATCCCCACATTTTTTCATGTTTGCCTCTCTTTTCCCCTTCTCTCTTTCTTATTCCCATTCTGTTTTCTGGTTACCTCTCCAATGGCTGTAATATAGAATTACAGTTTATTGTTAAATATTTGTTGCACATTTCTCACATACATTGATTTTTTTCCCTGCTTAGGCTTAATTTTTAAATCAGTGATTTGAATCATTTTTCTTCCCTTCAAACTATCTCTTTTCACCCTCCACTAAGCTTAATTAGATTGTTGTTACATGTAGCCTTCAATTAATTTATTTTCCTAGGTGAAATAGACCTCTGTAGAAGAAAAAAATTACATAACTATTGGGAATTTTGAAAGAGGTATTGTTTAATAATTACAAAAACATCCTTGACATTCTTGACCACCTTTTCTTTTCAGTACTCTTGATATTGCCTTGTTCTGGTCTCTGACCATGTCCTGACTGATCTTCCCTGGCTTCTGTTTCTCTTCCTGATCTAATAGCCACTTCTCTTTTCATTGTACACATTCCACCTTGGTGATCTCACCTACTCACAGCTTCCCTCTCTTGTCTCTCTCTCTTAATCTCACTGTCACTCTAACTTTTTATAAGTATTGGTTGAATAATCTCCATCTTTACCTCCTTTAGTTCTTCAAAATTAGTATAAATTCATCTTCTTTCTTTTACTTTCTTTCCCATCTCCACAAAAGTTTCTTTCTCCATTTATTAATGCATGTAGTTGTCAACTTATGAGTTCATTTGTTTAAGTTCTACATAAGTATCAATTAACTATCTACAATATACCATGCACAGTGATAGGCCTGGGAAAGCAATTGTGGGAATTACATTATTATCAATAATAATTCATCCCTTCTCTCTCCTTGAGGAGTTTATGCAGACTGTTCATTGCTATGATTTACAGTGTGTTCTGTGCAAAGAATAATACTTCCCTGCTGCATTAACTTTTGGCTTGATTGGCCATGTGACATATCCTAGCCAAAGGAATATGAGATGTGATGTATACCATAAGTGAGCAAATTTTTCAGAAAGTGTCACAAATTTGCCAGCACTCTAGCTCCTGACTTCTTCCCTGAGAGCAATATTCCCAGAGAGGGTCTACCTCTTCAGCCTAGGTTCTTGAATGAGGGACCTATGCAACAGAGCTGCTGCCTGGAGCAGAGCTGCAGCTGACTCACAATATACCTAGAATGTGAGCAAGAAATCAGTGATTAGAGAAAGCAGGTGGTGCTTTGGAGTTATTACAGTAGCTAAGTTGACTAACAGAGTGATGATGAATGAAATACTCTTCTTGTCATCAAGCGCTCAGTATTCAGTAGAGGATCTCCAGGATTTAGTTCTTTAGGCATTTTCATTTTTTTTTTTCCTTTTTCACTGCATCCCACTTTTAACAAAATTCAGTTCATCCTCTAGATTTAACATCCATGTTGTCAACTTCTTTTCACTATTTTCCATCCTCTCAATGATTGCAATAGCCCCTATTTGGTTTTCTGGCCCTTAACTGCTTCCTTCACTCAATTTTTTCTGATGAACCCCTGCCACTCTGTGTGTTGGTTATGAATCCATATTGCAAGTGATCAGAATTTCAACCCAAACAGACTTAAACAAGGGGGGGATCTATTTATGTAGTTCATGTAACAAAGTGTTGAGATAGGAATGACTCAGGCATAGCATGTTCTAGTGGCTTAAACAATGCCAAGGACTTGGTTTCCCTACATCTTTTCTTCCTCGCTTTTTCTTAAAAAGAATCTTCATTGAGATGTTATTCACATACCATAAAATTCACTGTTGAAAATATACAATTAAATGGTTTTTAGTATAGTCACAGAATCTAGCAGCCATCTCCACCATCACTTTTTAGAACATTTTTCATCACCTCAAAAAAAATCTCTATACTCTTTAGCTGTTACCCCCTAGTTCTCCACACCCTCTCCCTCGCATCCCTAAGCAACCACTAATTACTTTCTGTATCTCTGAATTTGCCTATTCTGGTCATTTCCTATAACTAGAATCATATGTGATTTTTTTTCCTCATGGCTGGTTTCTTTCACTTAGAATATTTTTAAGGTTCATCCATATTATAGCATATATCAGTACTTCATTGTTTTTTTTTTTTTAAGTACTTCATTGTTTTTTATGACTGAATAATATTCCCTTGCGTGGATATACCACATTTTGTTCTTCTCTTTGTTACTTGATAGACATTTGTGTTGTTTCTATCTTTTGGCTATTATAAATACTATGAAATGAACAATTATGTATGTTTTTATATGAACATATGTTTTCAGTTTTCTTGGATATATACTAGGAGTGGAATTACTGGGTCATACAGTAACTATATGTATTAACTATTTGAGGAAATGCCAGATTGTTTCTGAAGTAGCTGCATCATTTTACATTCCTACTAGTAGAGTATAAGGGTTCCAGTTTCTCCACATTTTCACTAACAGTTTTTGTCTATCTTTATTACAGCCATCCTAGTGGGTAGGAATTGGTGTAGTATTTTATCATGGTTTTGATTTGGACTTCCCTCATGGTTAATGATGTGAGCATTTTTCATGGCTTGTTCACCATTTGTATAATCTTCTTTGAAGATAGATCTATTCAGATCATTTGTACATTTCTAAACTGAGTTTTCATTTTATTCATGAGTCATAATAGTTCTTTATATATCCTGGAAATAAGTTCCCTATCAGATATATGATTTGCAAATATTTTCTCCCTCTGCGTGGGTTGTTTTTAATTCTCATGATAGTGTCTTTTGAAGCATAATGGTTTTTAATTTTGATTAAGTCCAATTTATCTATTTTTTGTTTTGTCATTTGTGCTTTTGATGTCATATCTAAAAATCTGTTGTCAAATCTAAGGTCACACAGATTTACCCCTGTTTTCTTCTAAAAGTTTTACAGTTTCAGCTCTTACATTTAGGTCTTTGATCTATTTTGAGTTAATTTTTGTACTGTATGAAGTGGGAGTCATTCCTCCACATGTGGCTATCAGCTGTTTCAACACCATTTGTTGAAAAGACTATTCTTTCCCCATTAAATAGTGTTGGCATTGCATTGAAACTGTGGATCAATTTGAGAGTCTAAATATTAATTCTTTGAATCCTTAAACATGGAGATATCTTTCCATTTAATCTGACCTTTTAAAATTTCTTTCAATGATGTTTATACCTTTCAGTGTGCCAATCTTGTACGTAAGCAGTTTATTCCTAAGTATTTTACTCTTTTGATGCCAATGCAAATGGGATTGTTTTCTTAATTTCGATTTCTGATTGGTTGTTGTTGGCACATAAAAATATAATTGATTTTTGTATATTGACCTATATCCTGCAATACTGTCAAACTCATTAATTAGTTCTAATAGTTTTTGTTCTTTTTTTGATAGATCCCTTAGAATTTTCTAAATAGAAGATAATGTCATCAAGAAATAGTGATAGTTCTACTTTTCTTTTTCTAGATTTTCTTTCTTTATTTTTCTCTTTATTTTTCCCTTTCTTTCTTTCTTTCTTTCGTTCTTTCTTTTCTTTCTTTCGTTCGTTCTTTCGTTCTTTCTTTCGTTCTTTCTTTCTTCCTTTCTTTTGTTCTTTCTTTCTTTCTTCTTTTCTTTTCTTTTCTTTTCTTTTCTTTTCTTTTCTTTTCTTTTCTTTCTTCTTTCCTTTCTTTTTTCCTTATTTCCTTTATTCTAGCCCCAAATGACCTGGTTATAACCCCTAGCACTGTGTTGAATAAAAGTGGTGATAGTAGACCTCCTTGTCTTCTTCCTAAAATTAGGGGATAAACCTTCAGTCTTTTTCCATTAAGCATGATATTAGCCATGGGTTTTTGCACATGCCCTTTGTCAGGTTTAGGAAGTTTCCTTCTATTCCCAGTTTTATTGTTGTTTTGTTGTCTTTACTCATGAAATGGTGTGGGATTTTGCCAACCCTCGTGTGTTACCAGAGGGAATATTAAGTGGTGAAGCCACTTTGAAAAGCAGCCTGACAGTTCCTTAAAAAGTTAAACACAGAATGACCATATAGGACTCAGAAATTACATTCTTGGGTATAAATTCAAGGCAAATAAAAACATGTCCACACAAAAACTTCAATATTCATAGCAACGTTATTCATTATAGTCAAAAGTGAAAATAATCATAGTGGCCATCAACTGATGAATGGATTAACAAAATCTGGTATACCCATCCAGTGGAATATTATTCAGTCATAAAAAGCAGTAGAGTACTGGTATATGCTACAACATGGGTGAATCTTGAAAGCATGATGCTAGACACCAAAGACCACATACTGCATAATTCTTTTTATATGAAATATCCAGAGTAGGCATGTAAAGAGAGGGAGAAAAATGGATTACTGGTTGCCAGGGTCTGGGGGGAAGAGGAATGGGGAGTGACTCTTATTGGGTATGGTGTTTCTTTTAGGGGTCGTGAAAATGTTCTGGAATTAAATAGTGGTGATGGTTGCACAACTTTGTGATATAATAAAAAATCATGGAATTGTATACTTTAAAAAGGGTGGATTTTATGTATTTGAATTACATTTCAACAAGAAAATTCTATACATACTCTAAGCTATATTAATCTTCTTCAGCATCCACCCCAATCTAATGTGTTCAGTTCTTCCTTTGAACTTTTAGGCAGAACTCTTTCATGGCGACCGCTGTGGCCTTGTCATACAATTATTTGTGTGGCTTTCAGAGGTTTAAAGGGGGTATGTGGTGAAATGGGTATCACCTATAGAGGCTGGCAACTTATCCACACAGGGATTGTCCAGGTAGCAAACTTGATGACTGCAGACAATTTGATGTGGCCCAATCAGTGATTCCAGTGTCACTATCAAGAAATTCTATCTTGTCAGTGTTCCAGAGTCAGTCAAGCTTACACAGTTTATAAACTCACAAGTGTACGAACATGAGACCAGAATGCTATTATGTTAATTTTGATTGAGATCAACTGTCTGGTGGACTGGTCATACCAGTGCATGTTCTTCTTCTGGGTTTATACCAACTGGAGTAGCAAAAGCCAGAAATTTGCGTGGTTGGCATGTAATCAGAGCAATGCAGTGATTCAAAAGTGTGGTACAAAAGGCCCTCTAGTCAAACGCAGCTTCCCAGCAGGGCTAAACTAGACAAGAGAATTGAATAGTGTTTATCTCTGTGGCTCTCCGTTATCCAAGAATCACCTGATTCTTACCCATCTTGCTATCTTAAATCCAGGAAACATTTCATCTCTAAGCTGCCTTTTTGCAGACTTCTGATCATCCCTTATGTACTGATTTTATAGTTTAAATCCTAGAGAGCAGTTTTTCAGCAGCCCTAGCTAATGCTCATTTTTTTTCTCCATGAAACTAAGTTCCATAAGGCAAAGATTGACTACGTCGTCTTTGTATCTACTATAGCATCTAACCTAGACTTGCTATATGTATGATTGAAATGAACTATAACTGGAGATAATTTACTATCTTCAAAACACATTGGTAGGACATCTGGGTGGCTCAGTCGGTTAAGCATCTGCCTTCGGCTCAGGTCATGATCCCAGGTCCTGGGATCAAGTCCCGCATCCAGCTCCTTGCTCAGCAGGGAGCCTGCTTCTCCCTCTGTCTGCGGCTCCCCCTGCTTGTGCTCTCTCTCTCCTTCTCTCCCTGACAAATAAATAAATAAAATCTTCAAAAAAAAACAAACAACAACAACAAAAAACACATTGGTAACTTTCTTTTCTTTCACAGTGTTGTGTAGACAATAGCAGAAGTTTAAAATTCTGTCAGCGTGGCTAATGTCAGTTTCTGAAATTATATAGCAACTCTGTGTATTGAGTAGATTTCTTCTAAGTATTATTGGCATTGTTTTATGTGAAGTTGCTCAAATAATGATGCTTCAAAAATAGTTATTGTGGGGTGCCTGAGTGGCTCAGTTGGTTGGGCATCTGCCTTCAGCTCAGGTTATAACCTCAGGGTCCCAGGATGGAGCCCCGAGTTGGGCTCCCTGCTCAGTGAGGAGTCTGCTTCTCCCTCTGTCCCTCCTCCCACTCATGTTCTCCCTCTCTTTCAAATAATAAATACATTAAAAATCTTAAAAAAATAGTTATTGCAAGTGTACTATGTTCTATTTCAGTAGTCCTCAAACATAGGTGTGGATCGGAATCACCAGAAAAGCTTGCTAATGCACAGATTGCGAGGCCCCAACCTCAGGGCTTCTGTAGGCGTTGGGGCATAGCAATCTGTGTGTTAGACCTTCTTCAGTAGGTCTGGATGGGGACCCAGAATTTGCATTTCTAATAGGCTTGTTCTCAGGTGATGCCTATGCTACTGGTATGGACTAAGTACCCTTTGAGAACCACTGCTCTATTCATACTTCTTGGTCTTCATTGTTTGAATTGGTGGCCTGAAGTGTGGTCTGTGGACCACAGCACTGGCAGTATCTGCCAGAGCTTTTTAGAATTCAGGGATCTTAGGCACCACCCATGACTTCTGAGTCAGAATCTGCATTGTAGCATGATCCCTCAGATGATTAGTATGCAGTCATTAAAATTAGAGAAACACTGATTTAGAGCACTGAGAGAGGTGACAGAACAGACCAGACCAGAGAGAGGTTAAGTGAAAGATGTTCTAGTGAAAAGTATCAGAAAACTACAGTGTGCTTGATTGTGCTTCTTTGAACTAAGCCAAGGGAGCAGAGAAACAAGGTGATTAAATCAGTTATGGTCCCAGCAGGACATGGATGGGACTACTCAAAAAGGAAATTAAAGAAACTTTAATGAAGACACTATTTGCAAAGATGTGGGCAGGTTCAAGCTAACCTATAATGGATGGTGAAGCATTTAGATATTAATAAAAGCAAAAAGCTGTTACCACCCTTAGCCCTGAAGGAGCAAGTAGAGGGACTGCTGGGGATAGAGGGCAGACAAATATCCAGACCTCTTTTTCTTTTCATTCTTTTTTTTTTTTTAACAGAGTGAGAGCTCGCATGAGTGGGGGGAGGGGCAAAGGGAGAGGGAGAGAAAATCTTAAGCAGGCTCCACGCTCAGCAGGGAGCCCAACATAGGGCTCAATCTCACGACCCTGAGATCATGACCTGAGCCAAAATCAAGAGTCGGACACTTAACAGACTGAGCCACCCAGGTGCCCCTTTTTCTTTTCATTTTTTAGTATCCTCCACGTGCCTTTCATTGGCCAAATCCACTTAGAAACTAGAAGGCAAGGATGCATAGCCCATATAGTCCCTAGAAGTCAACCTCCTAATGAAACAGAGGAGAGTCCAGAAGGGTGGAGGGTTCCCCCTTAAAACAATCATATATTGTTCATGTACTAGTCAGACAAATCAGGTTGGTAGTTATACAACTCATTTTTTTCCCAAGAAAGTATATGGGGAAAGAGTCAATCATCTTGACATTGAAAATCGAAATATTTCCCTTATACCTTGCAACCCAAGAAAATGGCTAATGAACTCCACCAAAGAAAAAGTATATAAGGCAACATGTAATGATAAATTAGTGACCAGGGGGGTCAACTTGTTGCCCATGTTCATCTGCAGAGCTCATGTGGTAAGTTGAGGTCCTGCAATGGAGAAATAAATAGGCACCTGATTGTATCAGTGACCCCAGGAACTGTGCAAAGGCTGGTTGGGGGTGGGGAGGGCTTTGTTGGGACAAGCACAAATGATCGAGGGTTCAAACTAGAACTCATATGGAAATGAGAGTAAATGGGGAAATTATTCTGTTGAATGATTAAAAAGTGTCTTAGTATAGATTATCTTTTTTTTTAGCAGTTTTATTGAGGTATATAATTGATATAAAAAGAACTACACATATTTAATGTGTGCACTTTGATGAGTTTAGACACATGCAAGCACCCGTGATACCATCAGCACAATCAAGGCAATGGAAATATCTAACACCTCCCTAAATTTCCTTGTGTCCTTTTGTGTTTGTGTGTGTGTGTGTGTTAAGAACATTTAATGTGAGACTTACCCTCTTAACAAATTTTAGAGTGCACAATACCATATTGATAACTGTAAGCAGTATGTTGTACAACAGATATCTAGAACTTACTCATCCAGCATAACTGAAGCTTTATACCTATTGAACAACAATTCCCCATTTGCCCTACTCTCCAACCCCACTCCCCAGCCTCTGGCAACCACTGTTGTGTTCTCTGCTTCTATGAGTTTGACTAGTTTAGATATCTCATATAAGTGGAATCATGTGACTAGCTTATTCTGTGACTAGCTTATTTCATAGCTTATAAAACTTATATATGAAGTTTTCCAGGTTCATCCATGTTGTCATATATGTCCGGATTTCCTCCTTTTGTTCAGGATGAATAATTTCCAGTATATGTATGTATCACATTTTATTTATGTATTCATCTGAACATGGACACTTGGATTATTTCTGTATGCGGTCATAAATTAGCATGGATTCTCTTGAAAGCTGATACTCTATGTGTTGCTTATCCTAGGTCAGAGCTTCTCAAATCTTAATAAGTGCATATAAATTGCCTGGGGATCTTGTTAAAATACATCTTCTCATTCAGTAGATCTGGAGTAGGACCTGAGATTTTACATTTTTAGCAAGTTCCCTGGTGATATTGATGCTACAGGCTATAGGAACACATGCTTAAGTAGCAAGGTCCTAAGGTACAGAAAATTAAGAGCAATCCTAATTCCACTGAAATTGGAATGTTGCTGTCTTTGGTTTTGCAGAATGGGTAATAAATTAAAGAATATCCATGAAAGGAAGAGAGGATGGCTTATGGAGGCAATAAAATATCATGAGTTTCTTGTAGTTCCTAACTCATTCTCCTTCTTTAACCCCCAGGACAAAGCTATAGAGTTCTTTTTATTTCAGCTATTTTATTCTCAACTTTTTATATTCAACAATTATACTGTTTTAGTTCTTAACATTAGCTTCATAGCCCTTTGACATATTTACCCTATCAACAGCCCCTTCAATCTCGAAATGAATTTCGTTTCACCCTATTACAGATGTTGAAACAGGAATCACAGTTCTAACTGGGTTTGTGTTTCTTACTTCCTTGGAATTGGCTTCTCATGTACATAAGTCTAATATGAGACAGGGAAAGAAGTAAATTTGATTCCACTGATTTTTAAATTTACTTCTATCCCTTTAAGCAGAAGGCATAATGTATCTATAAAATGGCATCACCGAACATCCCCATAGACATAGAATCCTTGGAAGTCAGTCATCACCATGGTCTGGTGGCATAGACAAAAAGTAAAAGCTGTGGGTAAAGGATTTAAACGAGTTGTAGATCCATTGGCAGTGAATCAATCAACCAAAACTCACTGAGCATCCAGTATATGCCTTTCATTGTGGCAGATGTTATGAGAATATAGAAAAAACAAGGATTCTGAATCTAGAAGATAACAACATCAGAGGAAAAGTCAACATGTGAAACAATAATAAATTGTGACTGGTCAGGGAGGACTTTGTCATCTCAAGTTGGTGCTATACTATACACCACCTACAAAACAAAATAAAACAAAAAGGACATCCCAGCACTGATTCACAATTTCAGACATGAAGTACTTACCCCTCAAAACTCATTCCTTCTGCTCTCAGTTATCAGTTTTACAAATTCATTCTGTTCTTCCTTTGCTACTCTCCTGGTTGTGAGTTATCTCCCCAATCCCAACTTTAGATTAATCTGGGCTCCTTTCAACCCTTTTGGTTCTCCACCCCCCTGTAATGCTTCAGGCTACCCTGACTAACCCCTTGTCCCTGGAGACCATCCCATCTCATGGTCAGGGCTCCTACAGGGTAGACCCAAGGCAATAAGTGCACTACATAGAAGTGATATTGGAGTTGTTCCTTGAAGAAAAGAGTTGGTAAAGTAAAATGTTGGAGAGAGAGTTGATGGTAGAGGTAAGTGTGGTTTTTAAGCAGTGACAATGGTAAGGAATATGTTGCAAAGACAGGTAATAATATCAGATATATGCCAGTGTAGAATGGGAAATAACATTGACAAGCCATTCAGAAAGTTCCATGGTGTGATCTTTCTGCTATGGAACTTTACCAGTTGCTTTTCTCTATGTTTTGAGGCCACTGAGTACAGTCCAGCTTGCAGTGAAGTTCTGTGCAGAATAAACCCCTAATCTGACTGGCATCAGATTCTGCTTTGAGGCAGATGTGACCCTGACTTTATGTCCTGAGGATTCTCAAGAATGGGAAAGCCCTAGTTATTTCCAAGCCTAAAAATTTCCTTAGACTGTCTATAAGACCCGTAGGTCTTAAGGTGATATTAATACTATTTGGGACATCAAGCAGGCATTGACATAGAATTAGATTAAACAGACTGCAAATGTTTTACTAAAATATTATAATTTGGGTCACAAATCCTTATGTCCTTTTGGACCTTTGTTTCCTCAGAACACCACTCAGATAACTGTCAGGGAAAGAGACTAATAGTCTAGCAATAAGATTCAAATTTAAAATGGAATACTACTAAAATGTCATATTGTCCAATACACTAGGGCAAAATAAGCCCAGAACATTTGGTTCATATGGAAACCAAAAAAAAAAAAAAAAAAAACCAGAGACAAATCCATGCAGTGACCCATGGAAAGTTGACACATTCTGATTCCCTCCATCCGTCATTTTGGGGAGAACTCCCAGGTTGATTCCATACATAGTTCAGCAGAAGCCACATCTGTTCTCTTTCACCAAGATGTAACTGTGCTCTGGCTTGATCAGCTGTCTCAAGACTTTAAGGCCCTTTTGTCCTTTCCCAATATAAATAGCAAGGCAAGGCCTTTCGACTTCACTTCGGAACACTATCAAATCCCAACAGGTGTCGGCCTTTGCTGACCTCTGGGGCCTTCCCCTTTCAGGGAAGGGACTGTCTACTCTTCCCAAAAGGAATAGCCCCACAACCTGACACCATAGGATGACAGCTGGTCTCCTCTCACCACACATGCCAACAAGGAGGAAAGCCCAGGAGAGACAGCCAAGAATACATGGCGCAAGCCGCTCCTCCTCATAAACCACCCTAATGGGTGGGAAGAAAAAAAAAAAGAAAACAGAACTGCGAGAATCTTGTTTTCTGTGAATGCAATTACTGTATGTGTAAAAGATTTGGAAAGCCAGAGCTTGTCATCAGAAAAGAAATTACGTAGAGTTAAAAGTAATGTCTTTTGAACATGGTAAATAAAAATGTGAATCAAAGTTGTTCAAACAAAGCTGTTTTCATAGGGAAGGACTGAAGATGGTGATGCTTGATGTCTTATTATTATTATTATTATTTTGGCCATGAGGCATTGGCTCTCAAATTAAGATTGCCAGATTATACAAATAAAGAAGAGGATGCTAGTTAAATTTTAACTTCAGGAGAACAATGAAAAATTTTTGTATAAATATGTTTCCGGCAATATTTGAGACATACTTATACCAAGGAGTTTGTTGTGAACCTGAAATGTGAATTTAACTGGGTGTTTTGTATTTCTCCTGATCATTTGACTCCAAAGCCAGCAATCTGTTTCCTTTCCCAATTCCCAGTTATTCTCCTCCTAAGACCAACAGAGGCACCCCCAAGCCGAATGCAACTGCTTTCCAAGTTTTTGAGAGAAATGGGAAACCTCAGGCCTCAATTGCATAACTGGGTTGGACTATCTAATGCTGCTCCCATCTTTCTGCTCACTTCAATTTTAATACAAGTTTAAGGAATCATTTGTTTTAGAATACCTTAGAAATAACTGCTTTGTCTGAAGAACTGACAGGCATATTAAATAAAGTTTAATTTAATTTGACTAATATTTGTCTCACCCTGGGTCAAGCATGATCTGGAAGGAGAGGGGCTGGTGAGGTCGTCTGTCAGGAATGTTCTGCTTATTCTTCTGCTGGACTATGGAATTACACTCAATACAAAAAAGAATAGATCCGTGTGGCCTGCCATTCAGCTCTGTTAAATAGACACTCAGTGCTCACTGTGTACCATCTGTTGGACTAGATGCTGAAGATGTAGAAATGGATAAGCAAGCCATTGCCCCCAAGTGCTGACTCTCTTATAGGAGGTACATAATGAGGGAAAGATGACTTTATTTGTTAGCATCAGGGAAGGTTTCACAGAAGACATGATGGAAACAGCAAATCTCTTTCTTAGGGAGAGTGTATCAGGGACCAGAAATTCTTGGAACACATAAGAGGTAGCCTATTTTTATGGGATTTCTCTAGCCTTGCTAGTCCTCCTCAATGCACTTGTGAGGTTATTTGCTTCAATCTATGAGAAACACTTGTATTTCCTGCATGATAGTAGTATTTATTGCCAAATTTTAGAAAGGTAACATAAAATTGTTACTATGGGGCAGGAATCCATAGCGTTAGGAGTTTGTGAACTTTTAGAAATTATATATAAACATTTATAGGTAATATAAATTTTTCTAGGGAAGTGGGATTTATAGTTTTTTTAAATTCTCTAAGTGTCCTATGACCTCCCAAAAGTTAAAAACATCTGTCACAAAGAAATCAATAGGATGTTCTTCTAAAAAAACACAACTCATTATAATCATAAATTTACTTTGAGAATCAACTTCCTGCAGAACTGTTATTACAAGCTTTGAAGAAAAATAAGAAGAGGCACTATGCTTGTGTAAATGTAATCTCAAGGTATGGAGAAAAAAAAAAGAGGACATGCGATCCAAGTATTTATTATAGAATCATACTGCAGAAGGGATATGAGAGGTTTTCTCTTCCATTGAAACTGAACTTTGGGGCTCCTGGGTGGCTCAGTTGGTTAAGTAACTGCCTTTGGCTCAGGTCATGATCCTGGAGTCCTGGGATCGAGTTCCGCATGGGGTTCCCTGCTCAGCAGGGAGTCTCCTCCTCCCTCTGACCCTCTCCCATCTTGTGCTCTCTCTCTCTCAAATAAATAAATAAAATCTTTAAAAAAAAAAAAAAGAAAAAGAAACTGAACTTTGACTCACCAGTGAGGATCTCCCTGGCTCCGTGAATTTCCAGGTAGAAGAATGTCTCAACATTTTCTACATTTAAAATACTCATATAAGTAGACTCTTCAGACCAAGGCTTAATAAAATTTGGAGGAGGCCCCTTATATATACTCAGATCCACCTTTTCTTTTCCTTTTATTCTTTCACATTTTCTTCATAATCTGTTTGTAAGAGAATATTTATTGACTATTTTGTCATTACAACAACTCTATGAAGCATTAGAATTTTTTTTTTAAAGATTATTTATTTATTTGACAGAGGCCGAGCGAGAGAGGGAACACAAGCAGGGGGAGTGGGAGAGGGAGAAGCAGGCCTCCCACCGAGCAGGGAGCCCGATCCAGGGGCTCAATCCCAGGACCCTGGGATCATGACCTGAGCCGAAGGCAGATGCTTAATGACTGGGCCACCCAGGCACCCCAGCATTACATTTTTTAATTCCCATTTATACAGGGAGATACTGAGACCCAACAAAGTTACTTACCTATATCAGGACAGCTAGAAAGGATTTCTGAGTGTAGGTTGCCAGAAGAGAATGGCAGTGGGTGGGTATGCAGTCAAGTGGACAGGTCCACACTGAACAGAGGAGCTGAAGGGAATTGTGTTCCATTTGGTGAGGCCACTTACCTGGATGATCTTTGAATTTGTAGGTCTCCTAACCAGGCCACCATTATCCCATGATACACTGACTCGAAATTACTGTTTTTAGTGCTTTTCATTTTATATGTGCTTTTTTAGCACTGTTTTTAGTGCTTTTCATTTTATATGTGCTTTTTTAGCACTGTTTTTAGTGCTTTTCATTTTATATGTTATGAATGTAAATGTTATAATTAAAAACAGTATAATTTTGTGTACAATGCAATAATGGAACATATTATCATGGTGTTTCCTGGACTTCACAGATTTGACAAGATAATCACTCTGTGGAGCCAAGTGAATCAAAGAGGTAGTGATTTTATTCTGGTTGAATGATGTAGTTTAGATGAAAACAAAACTAGCAAATAAAGATGAGATCAAGCATTTATCCAGTAGATATTGCAGTTTGCTAATTTATTCTGGTCCAACATTAGATGCTTGTGCAAAGGCCACTAATATCAATTCCCATGTGCTTGTCTACATTTCCCAGCCTCCCTTGCAGTTAAATGGGGCCATATGCCTGGCATATGTCATGTGTTTCTTCCAGATTGAGGCATTTAAAAGCCATGGTGCTACCACCATCCTTTTAATATCCTACTCTCGTAACTTTGGAGGCAAAAAGCTCAAAATGACATAGCTATGAGAGAGAAAGGCCGCCCAGTCCACACTGGGCTTTCGAAGAGTGAGAAGTAAACATTTGATGTGTCTGGTCTCTGAAATTTGGGGAGTTGGTCTATCACAGTTGCCCTTAGAGTATAGTTACAGATCAGCAGTATCAGCCTAACTGGAAGCTTATTAGAATTTTAGTATCTCTTTCTCTACCCCTGTGATACTAACCAGGATCTATATATTAACAAGATCTTGGGGTGATTAATATACATATTAATTTGAGAAGCCCTGTTGTAAACTTTACCAGAAATTCTGGTAATGTGGACTAGTGCTATTCAGGTCTGGGAATTCCAGACTTGCTTTAACACCAAAGTCAATAGCATAGATTGTTAAAAGCACAGAGATAGGAGACCTACTGGATATGAATCTCTAGAGGTGAGCCCAGAAGTCCTCATTTACTGATGAATTCTATAAATCTTCGGAGTTTAGTAGACATTCTATGAAGAGGCCCTAGAACTTATCTGTAGGGTTGATGGAATTGATCATTTTTGTCACTTGCTTCTGATCTTGAGATGCAAAGTGACTCTCCTCTTTTCTTAGCCCCAGAAACTCTGGGAAGCAGAGTAGTTAAGCAGTGGGGAGGGTGCAGTATGCGTGGCCTCAGTTGGCACTACCTTTTCCAATTAACGGCTTTCCTCAGCCCTTTCTGGGCTAAACATGTCTTTGAATTTTAAAAGACCCTGCAGCTGTCTCCACGAGCAGCTTCCTTATCAGAATGAGACAGCTCCATTTCCATTTGTGTGCAGACATCAAAATCCTGGCTTTTCCCTTATTTCCGCCTCTCTTCCTCGAAGGCTGAAACCGCAGTAAAAAGGAAGCATTGTAATCCAGAAAACTCACCAAAGAACCTGAGAGAGCCACTTCATGAAACAGCAAGAGTCCCTCTTTTTAAGCTTCTCACTGGGATGACTGTTATTTTGCAAATCATCTCAAAAAAATCCTGTCTCCTTGAACTAGATCGGCAGCCTTCAGATCCCCATGTACCTCCTCATGGCTCACAGCCTTCTGTCTGTACATGCTCTGTAAGCACGTAACACAACAGGAAAATCTTTAAATAAGGTTTTGCATAGACATTTTCTCATGACAATAACAATTTTAAATGACCAAAAAACCCTCATTTCTTAATAGCATGGTACATCAAAGACTCATCCAAGATGGGGGCACAGCTGAGCGGGCATTGTCTGGTTTCATGGAGGCTCCGAGCCATGTTTAGAACAGAGTATTTCCAACAAGAACATGAGCTATGAAAGCTGATGAAGATGTGTCATTTACTTCAAGGACCTTCGGACATGGAACGTGGCTGGGGACGAGGAGGAAGCAGAAGTCAACACAGTTCTGGCCTTGAGGGGAGAGGGAGGAGGAAGAAAAGGGGTGGGATGTAGGAAGTGGAAGGATGGGATCCTGAGGGGAGAGAGAAAGGGAGCAATGTTGAAAACCGGTATCATCTTACATGGATTAAGAAGCAAATCCTTCTCGTGGAGACAAACAAACCATAAAACAACAACAAAAACAATCCATGATTTGTTTTTTAGTACCCATAGGGTAGATACACACCAAGCAAATTGGGTGGAAGATAAATAAAAATGTGTTTCAATTCAAACAACTGGTTAATAATTGGTTAGTATCGGTGTGGGGCAGTGGTGGTGTTAACAGGTTTCTATGTAGATCTCACCTTAAATGATCATTTATTCCTCTTACTCAGGATAATTGAACATGTAAACTATTTAATGAAGGCAAAGTTATGAACTATGCCTCCACAAAGTATAGTTCTCCGTAAGGATTCTATCTCTGTCTCTTCCTCTCTCTCCACCCTCTCTGGTGACTTTTGGGTTTTGTAGCTCAGCTCATTTCAGCTCAGATTCTTCTCTGACCTGGAGTCCCTCTAAACTGAGGTCGTCTTTGGCTCTGTTTTTCTTCTCTTTCTTTAAATTGCTTTTGCGTGTTCTACCTTGCCCTCCTGGCTGTGTTTTCCCTTCTTACCATCTGTTCCTCCCTGGAGGCAACATTTCTTGCCTTCCTTGAAAGTGTTTTAAACAGCTGATCCAGAGCTGCCACCTAGTGCTTCTATATAGGGCCCAAGAGGGGCCTAATCGTTTTGCAGGAGAAAATGTGAATCTGGACTCCCTCCATGAGCAGTGCCGAATTTCTCGGAACTCACTGTGGAATGAACAGGGAGTCCTGTGAGCAATCAAAGGCAGATACAAAATAGTTCTTCTCTCACAGAGAAATTCTTGGGTTAGAAGCTCAAAGACAGGGTTCATCAAAACCTGGCAGCTACCAGTATAAGAGAAACCATGAGGTTGAAACCGCAGAGAACTTGATTTTCAGAATGAAGGATAACCAGACCTGCGTAAGAAAGGCAGCAAGTTAATCAGGAGATGCAAGATGGAAATGCATTACTGATCACCCGTAGGAAGATAGCTAAAATGAGTCACAAGAGTCTTGATTTCCAGTTCTGTGATGAGAAAGAGGGAAGAAAGAAAGGGAGGGAGGAAGGAGAGAAAGTAAATAAAATGAAAAGATATGATAAACCCAACTTGGGCAGAAAAGAGTTAGTATTAGCAGGCCTGAGACTGCTATCCTATCAAAGGCCTGCTTAAGAGGTTGGCCCTTGGTAGGAGTCTGGGAATTTGGAATTTTGGAAGTTTCTCATAATTTCCTGATAGGAAAGCCTCACTATGCCTAAACTGTTTGTGAAAATGATGCGGTTTATGTTGAATGCCTGTGTGCTTTGTGGAAGTCTGGATTTTGGTCCATGCTCAGTAGAGGGAGCCTATGTGACCTTGGGCTCTGAGTCTCTAATGGACTTTCCTGAGAGAGCATTTCAGTGTGTTGTCACAGTTCCTTGGGGGAGAAACTGTGTAACACCACACTGGGAGAGGATTTTTAGAAGCTTGAGCCTTATTTTTCTCTGGTCTTGATCCCATGCACCTTTTTCCTTTCCTGATTTTGTTTTTTATCCTCTTATTATAATAAATCATAGCTCCAAGTACAACTATATGCTGAGTCCTGTGAGTCCTCCTAGCAAATCATTGAACCTGGCACTGGTCTTTGGGGATCCATGACACATTGCCCTTCTGCCATCATTTAATTCCTTCAATTTTAAAAACTATGTATTGACTTTATAAACGACCCACGAGAAATTTTGATTCATCTTTTCTGTACCCACTAATTTCAAGTTTGTTTGAAAAATGAGGTCAAAATAAATAGTCTTTTGAAATGTTTAGAAGGTGAGACCGATGGGGAATGTTAATGTTCTTTAGATTATATACAACTAATTAATTCACAATCAAAATGTTATAGAAATCCAAACAAGAAGCAGGTCAGAGCAGAGTCAGAAATTTGAGTGTGAGGTTTGGCTCCACTATCTGATTACTCTGTGACTTTATAAAAGTTAACTTTTCTGAGCTTAAGTTTTTTCTTCTTCTTCTTCTTCTTCTTCTTTTTTTTTAATCTGTGAAAAGGGAATGGTACTACCCACTTGTTTTGGGGAGTTAACCTGAAACAATTCATGTAATATATTTTACACAGTCTGTCTGGTGCATCCTAAGTGCTTGATGAGTGGTGTAAGTATCTGTTGTCAATGAACAATGCAGCAGGAACAACTCAAAAGATGCCAAGCTCACTTCTGGGATGATCCGAGAAGCAGACACCAACAGCTGACTGGACATTGGAGGCTCTCGTCACATCTAGAGCAGCCCCAAGAGGTATTATTTTATTTATTTATTTATTTATTTATTTACATTATGTTCAATTAGCCAGCATATAGTACATCATTAGTGTTTGAAGTAGTGTTCAACAACTCATTAGTTGCGTATAACACCCAGTGCTCATCACCACACGTGCCCTCCGTAATACCCATCACCCAGTTACCCCATCCCCCACCCCCCTCCCGTCTGTAACCCTCAGTTTGGTTCCCGGAGTCCAGAATCTCTCATAGTTTGTCTCCCTTTCTGATTTCTTCCCATTCAGTTTTCCCTCCCTTCCCCTGTGGTCCTCCATGCTATTCCTTATGTTCCACATATGAGTGAAACCATATGATAATTGACTTTCTCTGCTTGACTCATTTCACTTAGCATAATCCCCTCCAGTTCCATCCATGTCGATGCAAATGGTGGGTATTCATCCTTTCTGATGGCTGAGTAATATTCCATCGTATATATGTACCACATCTTCTTTATCCATTCGTCTGTTGAAGGGCATCTTGGCTACTTCCACAGTTTGGCTATGGTGGACACTGCTGCTGTGAACATTGGGGCGCATGTGCCCCTTCTTTTCACTATGTCTGTATCTTTGGGGTAAATACCTAGTAGTGCAATTGCTGGGTCAAAGGGTAGCTCTGTTTTTAATGTCTTGAGGAACCTCCATACTGTTTTCCGGAGTGGCTGTACCAGCTCGCATTCCCACCAATAGCATAAGAGGGTTCCCCTTTCTCCACATCCTTGCCAACACTTGTTGTTTCCTGTCTTGTTAATTTTTGCCATTCTAACTGATATAAGGTGGTATCTCATTGTAGTTTTGATTTGTATTTCCCTGATGGCTAATGATGTTAAACATTTTTTCATATGTCTGTTAACCATTTGTATGTCTTCTTTGGAGAAGTGTCTGTTCATGTCTTCTGCCCATTTATTGACTGGATTATTTGTTTTTTGAGTGTTGAGTTTGAGAAGTTCTTTATAGATCTTGGAAATCAGCGCTTTGTCTGTAGTGTCATTTGCAAATATCTTCTCCCATTCTGTGGGTTGCCTCTTTGTTTTGTTGACTGTTTCCTTTGCTGTGCAGAAGCTTTTTATCTTAAGTCCCAAAAGTCCATTTTTGCTTTTGTTTCCCTTGCCTTTGCAGATGTGTCTTGAAAGAAGTCACTGTGGCCAGTGTTGAAGAGGTTGCTGCCTATGTTCTCCTCTAGGATTTTGATGGATTCCTGTCTCACATTTAGGTTTTTCATCCATTTTGAGTGTATCTTTGTATATGGTGTGAGAGAATGGTCTAGTTTCATTCTTCTGAAGTGTCATTTTAAAACCATTCTTACCTACCTGGGGGTGAGCTCCCACCTCACAGACCTCCAACCAAGTGCTCCTTGTGCCCACTCCCAGTCTCTCCTGCATGATCTCTGTCTCTTGCGACAACTTGCAGGGACAAGGGGGACTTTTGAGGTTTCCTTAAATCCTTTCCCTGAGCTTCAGTAGTGCCATGACCCAGGAAGTATAAAGTGATCAAGGTAGAAAGACACATGGTCCTCTCTCTGTTTGTTTCACCCCACCTGCCCTGGAAAAGGCACTTCTCTGAACTTCAGTATACCTCACTATAAAATAGATTAATTAAAAATATCAACTCTCTGTCACCTCGCTTGACACTTGTTGAGAAAGAAGACTTCAGAAAATGTTGGTAAAAGTGCTTTGGAAATTGTAAAGTACTATACAGAGGATCACTTGGGGCCTGCTCTGGGATTTTTCTAGGGTGGCCGTAAAAACCATTATCCATGGTTGTTTGAGTATTTGGCAGAGGAAAGTGACAGGAGCCTGGGACTTATTGCCAAAGGAGATATCATGCTATGATGTTAGTCTTAAAATATAAAAATATAGGGCGCCTGGGTGGCTCAGATGGTTAAGCGTCTGCCTTCGGCTCAGGTCATGATCCCAGGGTCCTGGGATCAAGTCTCACATCAGGCTCCCTGCTTCTTGGGAGCCTGCTTCTCCCTCTGCCTCTCTCTCTGTGTCTCTCATGAATAAATAAATAAAATCTTTAAAAAAAAATAAATAAAAATATATATAAAATAAAATAAAAAAATATAAATTGAGTCCTGGGTATTTACTTAGGTGCCACAGAGTCTGACAAAAGTTAGATCCCCCTCTAGCTTGAGCTGGAGTAATGGATAAGGAAACCATTGCTTTGGTATTTAATTGCAATAACTGGTATCAGTCCTTTTTTTTTTTTTTTTTTTTGTACAATGAAGCGGCGCAATTATTTGGGATTGATTTATTGCTTTGTTGTGAAAACTTGTTTTTCATTGATTTTTTTCCCTTCAGTGCTCTTCTTCACTAATTGATTGATTTGATTGTTAGAGCTTTGACTGCATCTCAGAAAATGGATTGGAATAATTATTGCAGCCTGCTGGTTAATCATTCTGCCACACAATTACTGCTGCTATTGTGCTCTGCACCAGTGCTTTATTAGCTGTAGTAATTGTAGTCAAGTTTAATAATTTAATAACACACTAGGAGATGACAACTTGGTCATTATGCAGGGGCACTTCTGTGGAACCTGCAAGCTCCTGGACAAGTGAAAGGACCAGTCGTGTTTCTCCTGTTTGGTGACCTTTTAAGAGGTGCTTGAACTTTCCTTCTTCTGGACAGCTATGACCCAAACTGCCCAATCTGGAGAGGTGGAATGGGCCTTCCATAACTCAGGGGACACCCAATTGTTTAGGAGCCTGGGCCTACATAACTGTTATACCTTCCTGAAGTGCTGCCCCCAAGCCTTGGAATTACGTGGATGCTACACAGGAAGAACAGAATACTGTCCCTTGTTCATTGTAGCTCACGATACTTTTTGATAAGCCTGAAAAGCTCCTTCCCCAGGTTCTTTTTTCTCTGAAATCAAAAGCAGCAAAGCAAGATAATCTGCAGAAGTAAATGTAACAGTTTCACATGGTGAGGTGAAGCATCCTTTTTCCTCCCCTCCCCTGGCTACACCAAATTGGGCGAATTCTCCCTCCCACCCCTGCAAGCGTGCGCAGAACTCGCCCTCTCCACCTCCCTGGGAGGAGAGACCGTAACAAATGCCAGATGCTGCTCTGGATTGATCTGTTCCAAAACCCAACATGGGCTCCCCATCCTACTTCAGCTGCACATGAACCACATGCTAAATTATTCACTCAGTGTTATCCTTCCCATATAATGAAGACAGCCACGCTTGTTTGTGAAGATATTTGAGATTCTCATAAAAGAGCATTGTTTGGTGTTAAGTTGTATTAATAGTCAGCTCTGTCAGTGTTGCCTAGATTGGAAGCAAAACACTTTGGAAGCTAATTCTGATTTCCTACTTTGTTTTCTACTTTAATCACAATTTCGGCATCTACTAAATCAGGTGGGGAAAAACAGGTTTTAAAAAGCATTTGCTATAATTCTTTCCCTTCTATCTCCCTTTTCCTGTCTCTCTGTTTCTCCCCACCACCCCCGCCCCCTGCCACACACACCACTGACTTCAGTACTTATTCCTATTATCTTTCATGTTAATATCCTGGATTTTGGAGTTTATAATTTGGACAAGTGATAATCTACACACCATGAGGAGATAAGCTGTCCAGATTTGATTTGACATTCATAACTATACAGTTTCTGTCCTTATTTTGTTTATTTGATTTTTTGACATTGAGGTATAAGAAAATATTGGAATATAAGAACCTTTATGTAAAATCCTCTCTAATGACTTATGCTTAGAAGAAATTAATTTTGCAGAATTTTTGCAATTACAATTTCTTTTATTATTTTTGTTAAGCTTAAGAATTCTTTGCCAGTCCAGCTATACCTGTATCAAGGAAACATGTTGGCTGATGAACAAGTTGTTAAATTTGCAAACAAATGCCATACAGAGACCTGGCAGCAATCCCTAATATGACAGCAAGACTTCTCTGTTTCAGTAGAGCACGTTGACAGGTTAAGGAGAGACACCTATGTCTGAAGAAACCTAATCTTTACTATCTTTTCTTCAATGGCGACTTCAGGCACAGCTAGATCTTGCTGTGATTTTGCAAGGTGGGAAAGAGGATGCAACCCTGTTTGACTATTAGAGAATCAATAACAGCTAACTTCTGTGAAGTGAGCTACCATCTCCTGACCTTCTTGCACTTCTACCGATCTTCAGAAAATATGTCTGATTCAAGTTGTTTCCAGGAAAGCATAACAGATTCTTTGTCTTATGAGTTGAGTGAGAAGAAGCTAGGACCCTGTAGTCCTTTTTTCATCAAATGTGTAACTTTAGTAGAAACTTAAGACATAAGGATTTTTTGATCTTCAATAGAACTTAAGTACTATCCGTTTTGTACAGATACCATATACTTTGGGTGTTTAGTTTGTGTAGAATCATCCATAGCACTCCATCAATTTTATCAATTCCAATAATAATAGCAGTGCTATGGTAGGCTGAATAATGGCTCCCCAAATTATCCAAGTCCCCATCTCTGGAATTATGAATGTTACCTTATATGGCAAAAGAGACTTTGCAGATGGGATTAAATTAGGGGTCTCGAGATTGGGAGATTATCTTGGGTACACCAGGTGGACCCTAAATGTACTCACCAGTGTCCTTATAAGGAGCAGGCAGAGGGAGACTTGACACAGTAGAGGAGGCCATGTGAAGGAAGTAGAGAAGCAGAAGCAGAGAGGGATGCCACACCTCTGGCTTTGAAGTTGGAGGATGGAGCAATGAACTTAGAAACACAGCCAGTCAATGGAAGGTAGAAAAGATAAGGAAATAGATTCTCCACTAGAGCATCCAGAGACTGTGTGGCCCTATCAACACCTTGAGTTCAGCCCAGTGAAACTGCTGGCCTCCAGAACTATATGAGAATAAGTCCATGTTGTTTTTAGGCACCAAGTTTATGGTAATTTGTTATGGCAGCCATAGGAAACTAACACAGGTGGTATCGTGTGTTGACCATTTGCTGTTTTACTTACTTGCTGTTTTCTTTCCTTATAGTCAAGAACTGTGCTAAATATTCCACATGAGTCTTTTATAATTTTATACTCACAAATCAAGGTAAGGTAGGTATTAAAATTATTCTCATTTTACAGATGAGGAAACTGAGGCTCAGAGAAGAGCTGGGATTAACCCCATATCTGTCTGACCCCAAAACTGCTTCTCTGAACCTGTACAGGGAAGATGTATCCCTCAGGTGTTAATATTCCAGGGGGAAACCACTGCTGATTCCAGAGGTAGCTGTTCCATTAAAACCCTGTCATGCTAGGGACAAAGCTCCTGATGTCTAAGAGAGCAAATCAAAATGATCCTCCATTCCTTCTTCAAACATATTTTGAGTACAGAAAGATGACATAGAGTCCCTATCATCTTGCAACTGACAGTTCTGTGGGGAGAAAACAGATAAGCAGATTCAAAGTTAAGTCTTTCATAAAGGTAATTTTAGGCATGTGCTTATGGTGGTAATGCTACTGGTATTAAGCTGGGGTGGGTAACAGAAAAGTCTTCCAGAGGCAGTGACATTGAGTTGAACCTTGAAGGAGGTATAGGAATTGTCTAGGTAGGAGAAGGTCTTCAAGCCTTCCAGGTAGAGAGAATAGCACACTCTTAGGCCCTGGGGAAATGGAAACCATGGAGCCTTGAGCAAATTGCGAGGCACTTGTTGTGGCAGTAAGTATTGCATTTGGTGAGAAGAGAGGGTACGGTAGGTAGGCTGGTGATGTGAGAAGAAACTAGAAAGGAGGTCAGGAGCCAGAGGTCACAGAGACCCTTGAAAGCCTCCCTTCCCACTGTCTCCTTTTCCTCAGATCACACTCTCTCTTAACTCATTTCAGTCTGTGCTCTCCTTCCATTATTAGTTCATCTCACCATCTCTTCCACTGATGACCTCCATGCCACTACATCTAAGGGATGTTTTCCAGACCTCATCCTATTTGAGCTTTTATGAAGAGTGTGACCTGAAGACCATTCTCCCTCTTGAAATGTTCTCTTCCTTCTCACGTCTGTGATACCATGTGACACCTGTGGCTGCTCCTCCTCAGGCTTCCTTATGAGTCCCTACTCCTCCACCCAACCCTTAAATGTTGAGCCTCTCCAAGGCTCAGTCTGTGGTTCCTCTTCTTTCCTCACCTTACTCTCTTATTCTTCAGACTAGATCAGGCTCTTCTGCTATCTGCTTTCACAACACTGAATCTCTTTCATCATAACACCCCAGTTTGTACTTTTGTACAAAACCTGTGATGATTAACGTCTCCATCATACATCCCTCACGAGAGACTGTAAACCTAGGAAAGTGGACAGTATTTGATTTTACTCACCATTTCGTAGAATGATGTTTGGCTTCATGTACACACTCATCAAATACTGGTTAAATAGATGAATGAATGGACTCGTATCTTAGTTGAGAAGAACCACTGAGGCATCTCAACTAGGTCAGATTTGCATTTGAGATAAAACCCCCCGCTGTGGTGTACAGAATAGGTAAAAGACAGACTGGAGGTAGTTAGAAAGTATTGTGATAATCCAAGTAAGAAATACTGAGGAAGCAGCTGTGGAGGGGGAGAGAGAAGACATATTTGAGAACTAATTATGAACTAGAACTTATAGAACTTGGTAACCAACTGACTGCGAGGATGAAGGGAAAAAGGGAAGACAAGAATTGTACCTATAGATTAATGGCTTAGCGACTGGCTATGTGGTTATGCAATTTGGTGAGATAGACACTATATTGGGGGGAGGAGCTCTTTGTAGATTAAATGTAATGAATTTAGATTTAGGAATATTAAATTTGGAATGCCTATAGTGGACATATCCCCGGGATTTTGGGATGTGGGTCTGGCACTCAGAAGAGGAGGTATAAATTAAAAAGAAATGTGGATTTGTATTCATTTTCCCTTCTCACTGATTTTTTCTTTTGTTGTCCCAAAGCAGATATCAAATAGCTGAAATGAAATGAATGGTTGATTGATTTCCTGCTTCCTTTCAAAAAGGAATTGAAGTACAAAAAGCAGTAGTATGGGGCATAGTTAAATACCTTCTGTTGGGAGAGAAATTTTCATCCTAACTCTGTTACGAGAAGGCCAGTGTGGCCCCTCTTTTCACCATGAAGATGAATGCATGGGTCTCTTGGTAGAAGGATGGTTTATAGTAAGAAGTTCAGCCTCAAGCAGGTTTGTTGAGACCTGGCTGGAAGAGGTTTATTCACACAATATATCTCAGTATTTTCTAAAAATGGTATTAAAAAAGCTGTTACTCATAACATGGGTTTTGCAGTTTTAGCATTTAGCTTTTACTGGGGGAAGATGGGGGTGCTCTGATATGGGCTGCAAGAAAATGAGCTAAAAGAAGAAAAGAGCAAGTCCATCTTCTGCTAATGAACTCTCTCCATATTCTGGTGAGGTTCACAAACAAGGCTCAGTGGGTCTAGGTGCATTTGTAATAAGCTACCATTGCTGACTAATCTCAGTAAGTAGAATTGGAAATGAACTTAAACAGAAAACTTCAAATCTATCCATCCACAAATCCTGGCCAAAACTCTTCAAGGCAGGATGGTCTTGAATGGTCCTATATCTGCATGCTGACTTTCTTTTGTCCTCATATCCAGCTATGAAGTTATGTCAACTGGATTAGATCCATAAGTGTCCAGATCTTGGTCCTTATTTTAGTCCCCCCTGAATAAATGTCAGTATAAAGATGTTTTTATCTAGTATTATAAGCTATAGTGACATAGGATGCTAAGGATTTGAATTCTAGAATAGGTAAACATTAGAGGTAAGATTGATCCATCAGGATGAAGGGAAAGGTTGAAAGTGCTCTCCACTCTTTATTAGATTCCTTCTACCCCCTCTGCACTGTAGCCATAGGGATTAGGGTAATTACGATAATGGACTGGAAAATGAGATGGGATTTCTGAGAAAAGACTTAAGTCATTGTAAATTTTGGAGTTCATTATATGTTGTAAGCCCCTCTCAGCTTAGCTTCGATTGGATCTTTTTTTTTTTTTTTAATTTACTCTCCCAGCATGGCAGCTACCATGTTGCCAATAAATCCTGCCCTTAATATCCTGTGGCCCAGTAGTCCTTCTTCTAATGTATGATACTCCAGGATACCGTGAAGCATAGCATCAGGGGACATGATGCATCCTTGTCTCTGAAGCAGTCATGCCCTTTGAAGGACAGTTTGGGTGAATTTAAAAGCCCTTTCTTAGGCTAGGTATGTCTAGGAATCCTTCACCACTGTGGCATCTAATAAAAATATCTAATAAAAAAAATGTGCGGGGCGCCTGGGTGGCTCAGTTGGTTAAGCGACTGCCTTCGGCTCAGGTCATGATCCTGGAGTCCCGGGATCGAGTCCCGCATTGGGCTCCCTGCTCAGCAGGGAGTCTGCTTCTCCCTCTGACCTTCCTCCTTCTCATGCTCTCTGTCTCTCATTCTCTCTCTCTCAAATAAATAAATAAAATCTTAAAAAAAAATGTGCGGACTGAAATGTAAAAGCTAGCTTCGGTGATGGGTATTAAGGAGGGCACATATTGCAATGAGCACTGGGTGTTACACGCAAATAATGAATCATGGAACACTACATCAAAAACTAATGAAGTACTGTATGGTGACTAACACAACATAATAAAAATAAATAAACTATAAAAAATTTAAAAAACCCAAAAGCTAACATCAAATGGCATGTGAAGTCACAAGTCTGAAATAAAAGAACTGACATTGGTCCCTTTAAAACTACCCATGGGTTAGATGGAGAGAGTGAAGTTGCTTCACATGATGGCACTTTGTGACATCTCCTGCTTGTGGTGGTCACTGTCATTTTCTTTTAACCCTAAAATACTTGAGATTCAAAATTATCAATAGTTCTGTGAGCATTGCAATTGGCTGATTTCCTTCATTCCTACTTTGCAAAAGCTTAGGAACTACTGTTGGCTACTGCTTCCCTATGTGTCCCTTAAGCTGTAGTCAGAGAGAAATATGTGGTAGTTGCTTGAATATGTCCTCTCACATAATGTATTCTATGCCTTTTTGTTCAGTTTAGGGAAATCCTGGCTAAAAACATATATATATATATATAAGATTATATATGGGAGTGAGTAAAGAAGTCAGTACGTCAAGAATAGCCAGTAGAAAGTATTTAATAAATTCCTATTTATTGTCTATACAATGCACCATTAAGTAAAAAAAAAAAAAAAAGTAGGCACTATCTATACTAGTTTCTTGGCCCTATTGCTATTGAGGCATCTTTTGCTTCAATAATCTGAATAGTAAAGACTTTCCCTATTATAAGAGTAAAAAGATCTCCCATGATCCAGCCCTTTGGAACCCACCTGCTTATAACAGGCCTGAGGTGGGTGACTTCCTTTTATACTCAAAATGGTTAACAGTGATAATATTGAATTATAACTTTTTCTTTCTCACTTGGGGCATGGGGAAGTGGGCTTTATCTAGTCCTTGTCAGAAATATTACAAAGTAGCAACCCTGCAAAAATGTTCACTGTAATATTCAAAATAAAAATCGCAGGGCATCTCCTATTTTGCTGTCTCATACCGTAACTATCTTGAGGATGGAAAAACCCAACTTCTCCTAGTTTATCTATTTCCCAGGTATTATAGGTTGAATTGTGTCCCCACAAAAGGTATATTGAAGCCCTAACTCCCGGCACATGTGTATGTGACCTTATTTGGACATAGGGTCCTTGCAGATGTAATCAAGTTAAGATGAAGTAATTAGAGTGAATACTAATACAATATGACTAGTGTCCTTATAAGAAGAGGGAAATACCATGTGAAGACAGACGCACATAGGGGAATACCATTGATAACAAAGGGAGAGGTTGGAGTGTGTGACAGTAGGCTAAGGAACGCCAGGAATCAATGGCCACCCACCAGAAACGAGGAAGAGGCAAGGCAGAGTCTCAGGAGGGAGCACGGCCCTGTTGATATCTTGATTTTGGACTTCTGTCTGCCAGACTGTGAGAAAGTAAATTTGTGTTTTTGTCAGCCACTCAGTTTGTGGCACTTTGTTATGGCAGCCCTAGGAAACTGATATACCAAGTGAAGGAAAGATTATCACTTGACAAATAGCAAGAAGCCACAATACAGGATTATTTCAGGGATCTTAAACATTCTACCCTCCAATTCATCCTAGTTCTTGGGGAACAATGGGTATAATACCCCTTAAGGCATCGTAAAATCTTGTATTAGGCCATTGTCCAAGCAACAAAATGAAAGAAGAGGGCTGGCATTTATCTGACCTGAAACAGCCTGAGATTGATAAAAAGATGATATTCAGTGTGACATATACGAGTGTCCGTAACTTCTAGGCAACCTACCATACAAAGGCTAATTGATATAATATATTATCTTTATTGATGGATTTGCTTAATTTCTGAAGATAATTCATCTTCATCTTATATTAGTTTTTTCTGTATAGTGTCAGATAAGATTACTTCCTTTCAGTGTGATCTGTATCAAAGTAACTACTCCAATCCATCTCAGCTCATTGGATGATCTAAGAATGGTAATTCTGGCCTTTGTGAGTTTTAACCCAAATACTCCTGAACGGAATATTTTCTTGGCTTGGCTTGGCTTGGAGGCCAGAGCCCTCATGTGAGTACTAACAGTAACATTAGTTGGTTTAAGCTAAACTGACACTTGTAATTTATCAACCAACATTAGATTTGTCTAAGCTTTTTTCCAAGTGTCAGAGAACATTTTTAAGAACCTGTAATAAATAAAACACCAGAGTTGAGCCAGAAAAAAAGAATACCCTTGGTGTAGTGGTAGCTAGAAATGGGACAGTTATGAGGGTAGTACAATTGATTGTAGAACACAAATGAACTGACACTTCTGACATGGTATTGAATAACTTCCAGTCTCAATTCTTAACACAATTTAGACTCTATAAATAAAATTATTCCATGCAGTTGAACGCAAAATGTTTTTTATTTCTAATTTTATTTTACTTCATCATTTTATTTTTAAAACCACTTAATTGAGGGACACCTGGGTGGCTCAGTTGGTTAAGTGTCTGCCTTCAGCTCGGGTCATGATCCCAGGGTCCTGGGATCGAGTCCCATGTCTGGTTCCCTGCTCAGCGGGGAGCCTGCTTCTCCCTCTGCCTGCAGCTCGCCCTGCTTGTGCTCTCTCTCTCTCTGTCTGACAAATGAATAAATAAAATCTTTTTAAAAAATAAAAAAATAAAACCACTTAATTGAGATATGATTGACATATAAAAAGCTGTACCTATTTAATGTATATACATTACTACTTTCTTCATCATTATATAATGATGAGCTTGGGCATAAATATATATCCACGAAACCTTCATCATTATCAAAGCCGTAGACATATCCACCACCTTCCAAAGTTTGCTCCTGCCCCTTTATTACTAATTAATTAATTTTTTGGTGGTAAGAACACTTAACATAGTATCTGCTCTTTTAGAAAATTTTAAGTAGCAGTCCGGGGCTGCGGGAGCCGAGACGCATCCCCGTCGGGTAGCAGCCATGAGCACCCCAGCCGTGCCCCAGGACCTGCAGCTGCCCCCGAGCCAGAGGGCTCAGCCCGCGTTCAGAGAACAAAGAAGACAAAAACTCAAGGAACATATGTTAAAAAGAAAAACTTTTTTTGCATACAAACAGGAAAATCACATACCCAGTAGCAGAGACCAGAAAGTGATGAACTCTGAGGGCCAAGTCCACGAAGAGACAAAAGTTCTGAAATTTAAAACAAAAATGGCTGGTAAAGAAAATGTCAGTAGACCTCCTGGGAACAAAAATCATGTAACAATGGGAAAAAATTGTATTCCTTTAAGACCTTCTAATGAATTAACCAGTTCAACAATAGCAGTTGACACACATAATTTTGAGGATAATAATCAAATGGGACAGTCCATACCAATTAAAGATGACCCTCAAAGTCAACACATGACATTAAGCCAAGTGTTTCATCTTAAAAACAACAATAAAAAGAAACAAATATCCACAGAAAAACCAAAGCAAGATGCTAACATGTCCAAGAAGCTTGTGCTCGGGTCTTACCGTGGCCAAATTGTTCAGTCTAAGATTAATTCATTTAGAAAGCCCCTCCCAGTCAGAGATGAGAGTTCTGCAACAACGAGGAAGCCTTCAGCTGCTGTCCCTAAAGACCCAGAGCCTCCACCCACAGACACTCGCAGTACAACAGTGGGAAGTGATAGAGCCCCAAACGTGGTGACCACCACGAAACTTGGGAGCACTGCAGCTCAGGACAGACAGCTGGTGCGGCCTCCTATCAGAAGTCACCGCGACAGTGCTCAGGACGCTGTGAAACTGGGCATCGGGCAAGCCACTGCCAATGTTACAATCCGGAAGGGGCCTCGGGAGAAAGAATTACTGCAACCAAACACGGTTTCATCTAGTGCCAAAACCAGTTCTCAGGCTGTAGAGAGAAAGAAGACACTGTCAAGAAGCCTGACCTCTGAAACTGTAGCCAGGCCTGCTTTGT
Organism: Neomonachus schauinslandi; assembly: GCF_002201575.2. Classification (NCBI taxonomy): domain Eukaryota; kingdom Metazoa; phylum Chordata; class Mammalia; order Carnivora; family Phocidae; genus Neomonachus; species Neomonachus schauinslandi. The sequence continues at coordinate 56,178,133 of NC_058403.1, forward strand.
CTTCTAACACCAAACTGGTACAGAAATCAAAAAGCATTGACCCTCGCAGACACACTATAGCAAAAGCAACTCTTGATAGATCGGCTCAGCCCAAAGAAACTGCAGAAGAGAGAAAAGTTCGTCTGGGTGAGTGGAAAGCTGGTAAAAGAAAAGTGCTGAAAAGGCCTCCTAGCTCAGTGGTTACCCAGCCTGAGCCTGAAGGGCAAAACGAAAACTCAGTTGGGTCCTTTTGGACGACCATGGTAGAAGAAGATGAACAAAGATTATTTACTGAAAAAGTAAACAAGACATTTTCAGAATGCCTAAACCTGATTAATGAGGGGTGCCCAAAAGAAGAAATATTGGTCATACTGAATGACCTGATTAAAAATATTCCAGATGCCAAAAAACTTGTTAAATATTGGATATGCCTTGCACGTATTGAACCACTCACAAGTCCTATTGAAAATATTATCACAATCTATGAGAAAGCTATTCTGGCAGGGGCTCAGCCTATTGAAGAGATGCGACATGCAATTGCAGATATTCTAACAATGAAGAGTCAAGAAAAAGTGAAATATGGAGAAAGTATTGAGGCTTGTGCAACTAAGGAATACATCCAAGAAGTTGACAGTGAAGATATCGGTGTTAATCTAGAGTCAGGAAGAGCAGAAATGGAAAAGAAACCTAGAAATGTGGTATTTCAAGATGGTGAAAAAGAAGAAGATGACAAAACAAAGGATCCAACCAATGATGTTAAAACCCCCAGTACAGAAACCAGGGGCAGTTGCTTAATTAAATATAATGTGTCTACTACACCATACCTACAAAGTGTAAAGAAGAAGATCCAGTTTGACAACACAGATACTACATTTAAAGAGCTAAAGTTTCTAACACCAGTTAGACGTTCTCGACGTATTCAAGAGAAGACTTCTAAATTGCCAGATATGTTAAAAGACCATTATCCATGCGTGTCATCACTGGAGCAGTTAACAGAGTTAGGAGGTGAAACTGATGCTTTTGTATGCCGTCCGAATGCAGCGCTATGCCCCATGTACTCAGAGCCTGGAACAGCACAAGAGAAATAAAGTGATGATAAGGAACGGGGCTCCTGTTTTTCCTGGGGGCTTTTGTTTGCTTTTGTATCTTTGTATGTCTCCTAGGAGTTGGCCAAGTACCTAAGTATTCATGGCAGTGCGCTCTTCTACTGATGTTCACATTATAGCAGGAATTGCCTTCTGTGTAGCAGAAAGCTAATCCTACCTTGTCAATCTCAGCAGAGGGAGTTCCTAAGAAAGGTAAATTTTGTCAAGTAGTTTACTATGTTCCTTGAATATAAACAGGTTTGATCATAATGTTGGCTTGTTCACTTTTAATAGTCTTAAATTGTTAGTCATTATATATAAGTAATGCGGCAGACAGAATACTGACTTTTTTTGCCTTTCCTTAATTTTGGATCAGTAGGAAAGTCGATAATTGTGATGTGATGACCCCTTTCAAAAGTGAAGACATGGAAGATGTAGCTTGCTTTTCCACCCAATTCTTGTTACCCGGGCTGCTGTGGTCTCTTGTGCTTTGGCTCTTCACTATCACTTTCCATCAATGCTAGTGAGTCTTTGGTCTCTGTTGGCTTCTTTTTTATTGTAGCTGAGGTCACCACAAACAATGATTAACTAAATGCCCCATTTCTAAGAGGAAATACTTTGTAGTAAAAAAGAAAATGTGCCAAACGCAGTGGGTATTTGAAACTTTAAATCTGAGTTTCTTTCTTTAGTTCCTTTTGTAACTTGGCTGTCTAAAATGTTAAAACTTTAACTTTCCTCATTTCATTTGATATAGTTGTAGACTATTAGAATGGAATTAGAGAAGGAATATATAATGTCATTCTCATTTAGGTAGTATTTTTTAAAGAACTAATATAAAATATAATAAAAACTTTACTGTTAAGTCTATGTCCCTTGAAACATGATAGTTATACAGTTTCTTCTCCCCACACAATAAGTATCACCCCTAAAATTGTTTTATAAGTCTCCGAACTAATACCTAAATACATCCTCTACCAATTCTATAGTTTCAAAGATTCAATAGTTTTAAAACTGTGTGTAATATAAATGTGCTTGAAAATCACAGTCATGTTCACTCATTCCATTTGTTTAATAGCACCTATCTTTGTTCTGTTGTCTTATGCTCTAGAGAGGAGTTTTATTCTTTTACAAACTGTGTTCCTAATATTTATAAATAAATATATCTGTATTAAAAAAAAAAAAAAAGAAAATTTTAAGTATACAGTACAGTATTGCGAGCTATTGGCACTATGCTGTATAGCAGTATATCCCCAGAACTTACTTTGCATAATGGAAACTTTGTGCCTTGTGACTATCACTTTCTCATTTACCTCTTCTCTACACTCCTTGGCAATCACCATTCCACTGTCTGCTTTTATGAGTTTGACTATTTTAGGTTCCACATGCAAGTGAGATTATATAGTATTTGCCTTTCCGTGTTTGGCTTATTTCACTTAACGTAATGGCCTCCACATCCATCCATGTTGTTGCAAATGACAGGATTTCTTTCTTTTTAAGGCTGAATAATATTCCATTGCATGTATATACCACATTTTTTAATCCATTTATTTATGGATTGATTGACAATTAGATTGTTTCCATATCTTGGCTATTGTGAATAATGTTGAAGTGAACAGGAGATTACAGGTATCTTGTCAAGATCCTACTTTTATTTCCTTTGGATAAATACCCATAAGTGGTACCGCTGGATCACAATAATAATTCCATTTTTAACCTTTTGAGGAAGTTCCATACTGTTTTCCATAGTGACTGTACCAATTTTCATTCCCACCAACAGTATACCTGGGTTCCCTTTTCTTCACATATTTGCCAACACTTCTTATGTATTTTTTTTTTTATAATAGTCATCCTGACAGGTGCAAAGTGAGATCTCATTGTGGTTTGGATTTGTATTTCCCTGATGATAAGTCATGTTGAGCATACTTTGGCCATTTTACTATTAATTCTTCGGAGAAATGTCTGTTCATATCCTTTGCCTGCTTTTTAATCAGGTTATTTTTTGAGTTGTAGGAGTTATTTCTATATTTTGGGTATTAACCCTTTATCACATAAGTGGTTTGCAAATATTTTCTCCCACTCCATAGATTGCCTTTTTATTTTCTTGATTGTTTCTATTGCTGTGCAGAAGCTTTTTAGTTTGATGTACTCCCACTTATTTATTTTTACTTTTTTTGGTTCGTGCTTTTGGTGCCAGATCCAAGAAATCATTGCCAAGACAAATGACACGAAGCTTTTCTTCTATGTCTTTTTCTAGGAATTTTACAGTTTCAGGTCTTACGTTTAAGTTGAATTGATACTTGTGTATGATATAAGATAAAGGTCCAATTCCATTCTTTTGCATGTGGATACCTGATTCTCACAATGATGTTTATTGAAGAGAATACTTTTTCCCCATTTTGTATTCTTGGCACTTTTATCAAAGATTAGTTGACATATATGCATGAGTTTATGTCTGCGCTCTCTCTTCTGTTTTGATGGTTTGTGTGTTCTTTTTCTTGCCAGGCCCTGGCCTGGTGCTGAGATGGGCCTGATGCCTAGGTCCTATTTCTCCATCTTGTTCTATTTAAATGCACAGATATAATCTGTCTCTTACTACCTCTCTAGTAGCAATTCTTCCTATATAGACTCAGACATTATATATCGTAACTCATTAGCCTGCATTCTACTTTCCTAAGCACATTTTAAAATTTTAACAATAATTTCTACTCAATCTTCAACTTGAGCTTTTTGAGCAGTTGCAGCACAGTGGAAGTCTGTTTCCTTCAGTGGCTCATTCTTGTGCACTTTGTGCCCTGGCTTCAGAAATATAATTAAATATTGTATGGTCTCGGAGTACTTTCCTCTAACCACCCAAAAGTCAAGATTTAAGCAGAAGCTTAATGCAGTCCATCTTCTCACTTTATATTTTCAAAGTCCTTCTGCTAGAAAGGCTCAAAGGGCCATACCCTAGTCCACAGAGTCCTCCAATTATATTAGATTCATTGTTCTGAACTTGAAGTATGAGAAGGAGTTTCTTTGAGACCTGTATTACCCAGGGTGACAGTGAAATGAAAAGACTGCCTGAATACTATTTAAAGATTTATTTTATACTCTATTTTGCTGGAGGTGCTCCATTATACTTTGTCTATACAATACAATCTATATCTAATGTGGACAAATTATGTCTATACAACAATGTTCTAGGCTGGTTTAGGAGATGTACACACAAACTATTTTTAGCATTTGTTTTAATGTATTGATCGCATTCTTTGATTACTATAATAGGACAGTTTGATCTTTTCTGTAGTTGGATATGTTCTCACATAGCCTAGCCTCATAGATACTCTTCAAGTGTATAATTTTGTAATTTTATAAATCAGAGCCCCCTGGCTGGTCTCCGTACACATTACACTGTGGCATAGGAGATGTGTACCTATTCCAAGAGACTCTGGGTCAAATTTTTTTTTATAGGCTAGAATGCCCCATTAATACCATACATGTAACTATTTGACCAGTTTTTGGTAGGTTGGAGTAATAAACTATGACTTAAGTAAGCCTTATCAAGGTATCTGTGAACCTTTCTCAAAAATAGGCGTTTCAGAGAATTGCAGCTAATAGAGCATGTAATTTTTTTTTTTAAAGATTTTATTTATTTGACAGAGAGACACAGCGAAAGAGGGAACACAAGCAGAGGGAGTGGGAGAGGGAGAAGCAGGCTTCCCGCTGAGCAGGGAGCCCTATGTGGGGCTCGATCCCAGGACCCTGGGATCATGACCTGAGCCGAAGGCAGACGCTTAACGACTGAGCCACCCAGGTGCCCCTAGAGCATGTAATATTTAAGTTCCTGTGATAATTGTTTATTTAAAAATGAAAATTTGTGATTTAATGTTTTATTAGAGGGTTGAGAGAAAGAGAGATATCTGACTATTCCTCCTATCTAAAATGAAACGATGGGGGCACCTGGGTGGCTCAGTCGTTAGGTGTCTGCCTTCAGCTCGGGTCATGGTCCCAGGGTCCTGGGATTGAGCCCCGCGTTGGGCTCCCTGCTCTGCGGGAAGCCTGCTTCTCCCTCTCCCACTCCCCCTGCCTGTGTTCTCTCTCTCGCTGTCTCTCTGTCAAATAAATAAATAAAATCTTTAAAAAAATAAAATAAAATGAGATGATGGACTTAGTATGGATGTTTCACTGCCAATTATACCTGCCTTAGAGAAGTTATACCAAGGGCCAATGTATTTTCTCTCCTTGAAACACATGTCTAGTTTTGAGAAAAGTTTGGAGAGCCACATCTACTCTAATATATAAAAGAGGGAGATATATACTGAGTAGAAGGCTGGAATCAAAGTGCTGATACCTGAATGTAAAGTAATATTTTTTAATGTTAAGACAAAAGAGAATAGAATAACACTGGACTAGGCTCTCATTCTGTTGGTAACTTTAAATGTCTGCCTTACAGCATTTAGAAAAATGCCTGTTTAGAAAAACAAAACAAAACAAAAATTAAGTCTAATCAGAGAGAGAAGCCATTTCCAAATTGGCAAGTATTTACATACACATACACAGTATCGTCTTTCTTGGTATGCCCTTCCTCTTCCTTCCAGAGCCGGCAGCATCCACATGGCTAATTGCTTTTAAGATTCCAGTCAAATATGACCCTACTATGAGGCATTTTCCAAAGTTAAAATGTTTTTCCAACAGGGCTCTCATTGGATCCTGCATGCATCTTTCCAATAACCTTGATTGCTTAATTGTTTTATTATGGTGTCTACACATGGCTTGAGATTTGTGTGGTAAATGAACGAGTCAAGCTTATCAAGTACTCTTTGAAGGCCATGTGATTGGACGGGTGGTGGGGGAGGCACCTCACTTTAGAATCACTTAACATTGTCACATGATGAATCAAATTATAGAATACATCCAAGCTTAAATTTTAAACAGACACTATCACTTTCAGCAAAAGTGGGAATCAACAGGAATGACTCTACCAAAGACTTTGTAGGAGCAGAATAAGAAAAAAGATATTCTTTCATAAGCAGGAAGAATATTGTTCGTGGAATGACTATGATTATTTTTTCCATTCATCTACATAACGCCATGTCTTAGCCGCATGCTTTCCAATGGGCCTTGATGCTGGCTTCTCCGTGTTTCCTCTCTGTGTAATGTGGTCTCCCCCCAGGTCAAATTATCTGCTGCAGGGAGGCTCTCATGCTCTTTATGGCAGCATTTGCATATTTTTTTCATTTCCATAGAAACATCTTCACTGACTCAGAACCGCCTCTGTCCTCTTAAGACAGAGATATTTATCTTTCAAACAGTGAGCTATGTGTGACATAAGACGGGCAGGACTGCTTCCCTGTAGGCCTCACCTTGTAAGACTCTCCTTTTTAGAGGAATTTATGATGGTCTGCCTTTAGGTTATTTATTTATATTTTGCTCCATGACCGCTTTTCCAGTAATGAGTTTAAATATAGGCAACATAAACCCATCTGGAAATAAAATTATGCACTAGCTTCACGACAAAAGATAATTACATTATAATCAAGCTGTCATTTTTGGAGATAGTAGAAGATGAAGCATGCTATAAACTGACATGTAGAGTGTATAGATTGTTCTTTCAAATAGTCTCCACGGTGGCTGGGACCACAAAGATTCCTAGTGCATAATATCAGACTTTGTAACTGGAAATTTTCTGGGAGTGGCCAAACATTTAGTTTCTGAGAGTAATGGCTACTAACACTCAGAGGGCTAACGGCTGGGATCAGAATTTCTGTGCTCTGGCTTAGACCTCAGCTTGGCTCCACTAAAACCACTTGGGTTGTGTCCAGTTTCCAAGCCTGAGCCTTCATTTTATCGTTTTGTGAAACTTGTCTTTATTCTTTGGTTGCTCTTTTATTTAGGTTGATAGGAGCTGGACACTGGGATCTTTCTGACATGTTTAAACAGAATGTGGAGAGTTGGCTGACATGGCAGAAACTGGTATTTTTAGGAACAAGAGAAGACTGTCATCGAAGTTACTTTTCACCACTCTGAGTTCAAGTTGTCTTTTGCAACGTGAGATGGGTCACTGATTTTTCATGGATGGGAGAACTTTTCTTCTTCCTTGAGCTCTAGATAGGCACTCTGATAAAAGGATGCAGACTACCTCCAGCCATGTATTTGGCTAGGCCATCGGGAAAGGAAGAACAGCATAACTGAGATGGGAATGGAACAGAACACTTGCCAGAAAAGGCATGCCTAATACTTGTCCTCTGTCACTGCTTCCGCCACAGTAGAGAGTCCATCATCTCAAAGCAAATATACTACCCAAAGTGTCCCAGGAAAGTAGGCTTCTAGACACCACCATTTCCCAAAGGGATTGGACAACACCTAAACTAGGACAGCATGATGCCATTGACCTCCTGGGACTCCGTAAGCCCTTGGCCACTGCCGACTGAAGAGTCATTGACTTTAAGTCACTTCTTTGTGTTTCCCAGCTTCTCTGAACACTAAGCACTGATTTTGTCAATTTGTACTCAACTTCCCCACCCTTAACCCTCACCCTTATTCCTTGGGGAATCCTGAAGAAGGCCAGCAGTACCTTACTGCTCCAGGTGTGGTCTTCAGACCATCAGTATCAGCATCATCTGGGAGTTTGTTAGAAATGCAGAATATGAACCCAGTTTCACATCTCCCCAGAATCAGAATCTGCATTTTCACAAAATTGTAATTTATATACACATTGAAGTTTGAGATGCATTATAATTAGTATGTTCAATCTTTTTTGTGCAAAATATTTGATTCAGTGGATCCTGGAAACACAGTCTATAAGTAAGCAATCTATAGATCCTGTGAGAATTAATGATGGAATGATATACAAAACCTTAACTGAAAACAAAATGAGAATGAACAGAATGGCTGTGAAGAGTATGATTTGCCTTGTGGTTTCTTCATCATCAGGTATAGACTAGGATCCATCAGAAAATCAGGGGAAAGAAAGAAGGTAGGAAGGAAGGAAGACCCATCTGTCCTTCCTCCAGAAGGAAACTTCTCTTTTAAAGTGAAATTTTATAAACATCACAGAGAAACGTCGTCATGTGTGGGACATCTGATTCTATGTTTGCTAAAGATCAGATATGGGTCTGTCTTAGACTCTGCTAAAAGAAATTATACAACATATTAATGCGTTGTGGAAATCTTTCCTTAAGCTGGCTCCACACATTAACCTTGAACATGATGTTTCAGAGGGTTAAAATAGGCAGGAAGTTAAAGAAAGCGAACAATTTAATTAGAAAATGGGCAAGAGACCTGAACACACATTTCATTGAAGAAAATATGGAAAACAAGTAAATAGGTGTTCAACATCATTAGCCATCAGGGAAATATAAATTAAAACAATGATGAAATGTCACTACAATGCACCTATCAGAATGACTAAAATTAAAAAGAAAAAAAAAAAAGTAACAACACAAAATGCTGACCAAAATGTGGATGTTGAGAATGTAAAATGGTATAGCCACTCTGGAAAACAGTTTGGAAATTTCTTAAAAGCTAAACATATACTTCTCATAAAACCCATGATCAATTTCACCCTAGGCATTTATCCCAGAGAAATGAAAACTTCATGCTTAAAACCTGGCCCTACTGAGACCCAGTGTACCTACCAGGAAAGGGGGCAGGTAGGGTGTCTGGCCTACCCCTCTCTAGCTTTATTTCTACCTATTAAAGTTCTGCCCATCTTTAAAAAACATAAAGTAAAATAGGGATGAAGGACAGAGTCATACATACCTGCTCTCCACCGGAGAAGCTACCAGAATTAAGGTTTCTATATTAACACGGAATGGCAAGCAACATTGCTGAGAAATAGGATTTTGATTACTGTTTGGTATTCATCAATGTCTTTTTCTATTTTAGTAATCTATATTGAGGTTTGGGTTGTAATGAAAAATAAACTGAAATGATAAAAGAGAAAGAGGGAGGCAGATTGGGTGAGGTAAGAATGTGAGATTTGAAAGCAAAGTCATTTAGACTGAAAGAAGTCCAAGGCAACACTCAGTGATTAAATACCCACCCCCCACACACTTACCTATAGAAATAGATTGTGTGCTAACCCCATGCCTCAGATCATGGAACATATCATTGAGTTATGGGCAGGGTCCTGATGCTGTCTCAGTGCCCCGTCCAGATTTCCGTTCTCTCTGACATCTCTCCCCTTTGGGAATACTATGAAATAATATCTAATGTTTATTGTGCACTTACTATATTTCAGACCTTGATTTTAACACTTTATGTGTATTAAATCATTTGTACCCAAGTACAAGAGAGGTTTCAGAACCTGTGGTCTTAACCACTGATTTGTACAGCTGGTCTAGGTAGGCTACATAAGAATATATTGTGAGATTTTGGTTAGGATCATGGTTACGGGGGAGAAACGAGACAGGGTAGGGAGTATAGTATATTAACAAGCTGGATTCAGCCTGCTCCCCTGGCTATGTGGAGCCCAAATCCGATAAAAACCAACTAGAGGAACTTTTCAAATAACTCCATCTCTGGTTTATTCTAATTAAGGCCCAGGGAAGCCACACTTACATGGATGGGTTCAATAGTAGGCAAGCTGGAACTAAAGAGGTACAATAGTGGTTAAGAGAAATGAATCAGATGTGGGTTCAGATCCATGTCCGTCACTGGCCACCAATGAGACTCCTCTGCCTCTGTTTCCTCATTTGTCAAATGTGGCATCCATGTCATAAACCTGTGGTAGAGATTAAATTAGTTAATAATCAATTCTTGAAACATGACAAGCATTTAATGTTAATTAATATAAATATTGTTATTATGCACAGCAGGAAATATGCCCAATTTATGTTTGAATTTGAATTTAGTCTGTTTTCAGTTACAGACATAAGTCCTAGCTCTACCACTTACTGAACCTATGAACAAACCCCCTGAACTTTAGCTTCCTCTTCTTTTAAGTGGTGATAATACCTACTCCATAAAGTAAGAATAAAAAGAGATAACATATATAAATTACCTGGCACACAAGTGAGCACCTAAATATTATAAAAAAAATCAAAGCATACAACAATAGCTAATATTCTTCATGTGTCAGCTCCAGATACTCAACTAATTAGATAAGACACTTATCAGGATAATTGAATAAATTTTATTTTTGGACCTCATTAAACTAAAAGTCCCTTTCTATCTTATAAATTGAACTTTTGGAAGATGATCCATTTGAATTGCAATTAGATAGCAGTCGTCTAAATAATTAAACAATAGGGTATCTATGTATAGCAACTATTAGACGGTTTTTCTCTATTTTAAAGACTTGTGGGTGCATGCTATGCAAATGGATTTTCAGGGATTTTTTATTAGCATAAATAGACTGAAATTTAAGTAACTCAAGCAGCACAGACAGTGTGAGTCATAGTATTTTCATTTTTTCTCAAATGTCTTGAGTTCTATGACAGCCGTATTTCAGGAACCTGGTAACAATGGGGCCCTTGTAAAAGGATCCAGGAGATCTGAAAACATGTATTGCACAGAGTGTTTTTACCTCAGATACGCAGATGTGCCCTGAGGTACACCCTTTCCACCCACAGAGTTTCATGGAGATGAGACATATTTCCCCATTCTGCATGATATGCGGAACAGCAGGCTTGTTGGATGGGCTGGTAACTGTTCCTTCCTTGATACCAGGCAAAGGTACTTCAACTTAATTGATACTTCATAGTCAGTATTTCTCACTGCAGAGTTAAAATCATGACTGTGGTCAGTATCAGAAGTCAGAATCCAATAACAAATGACTCGTGATAAATCAAAATATAAAATGGACTGGGAATATACCTTCTTTGCATTATTTGGTCTTATCACCTTCTCATACAAACTGCAAAGAAACATTTGCCTTATGCGTTCTGAATTCATTTAGAGAAGAAATCTTTTGCAATTTCTCTCTCTCTCTCCCTCCCTCTCCCCCCCTTCCTTTCTCTCTCACTCGCTTGCTCTCCCCCCACACCCATTCCTTGACTCTGACCTGAAATCTCCACATGAGTGGCTTATTCTTTGTCACATGCACAGAGCTGTGGGTCTTTGTCACCTCTTCTACAGGTAGCTCACCCTAATTCCACTCCGGCAAATGCATGGGCAGCCATACCTTGAAACTTCTCTTCAGGCCCAAGTGTGTCAAGTCCAGTATCTTAGACTTGAAGATTTGTCTTTTTAATGGATTTCTGTTTCTCCTCTTTTCTCCCTCCTATTCCTCTTTGACTTACCAGCCAATGGGGAATAGGGGAAAGGGCATGGGTTATACTATTAGACCCAAGTTTGAATGCCAGCCCCATACTTCTGTGATTGTGCACAAATTACCCAACCTCTCCACACCTCTGTTTTCTCCACTGTGAAACAGTAATAATGTTACCGAGGTCAGAATAAGCAAATAGGAACTTTCCCCTGCTTTTCCAGACCCTTCTTCCCTTCCCTTGCATCTTCTCCACAAAAGCTCAGAGCTCCCTGATGTTTTCCTTTGTCTCTCAGTCATTTCTAGCTTAGTGTTGTTCTTTCAATCTGTCCTGGACTTTCTGGTTCACACTTCAACTCTGCACTCACTAGCTTTCAAGATTGTGTCCCTCAAATTTCTTCCATGCTTTGATAATCCTTTGCCCTGGATAAATTCAAACATCTGTTTACTCTGGGTTATTGAGTATTGATGACTCAAATCACATGATAGTACCTCACACTGATTTTTAGTGGTGATATCAGAGAATGTTGTATCATAACAACCCCTTTTATTGTGGGTAAGCCTTGACACACCTTGGCTGAAGCAAACTACCATTCCCTTCTTGAATCATTTGTCAGTATGACACAGCTGACATCCAGTTAGACTAGAAACAGATGTAGGAGGCACAGGAAAGATGGAGTTTTATAGTTTATCAAGTATTTCATAGTGGAACTTTATCTTTGTTTTAAAGATTTAAAAAAATTTATTCATTTGACAGAGAGTATAAGCAGGGGGAGTGGCAGGCAGAGGGAGAGGGAGAAGCAGGCTCCCCGCTAAGCAGGGAGCCTGATGTGGGCTCGATCCCAGGATTCTGTGATCATGACCCGAGCAGAAGGCAGATGCTTAACTGACTGAGCCACCTAGGTGCCCCCAGAACTTTAACAAAAAAATCTATTGACCATACTGATGACCCCCAAATTATTTTTACGTCAGTAGAGTTCTAAAAGTTTCCTGACAGTTCTTTCATTCTTTCTTTGCTGGCTGGCTCCTTACTTCAGTCTTCAGTCCTACAGCTCTTCTAATCTCCTGCTCTTCATAAGCAGCCAATCTACTCCAAACTGCATTCCTTAATTTTATTTTTTTTAAAGATTTTATTTATTTATTTGAGAGAAAGAGTGAGAGAGATCACGAGCAGGGGGGAAGGGTAGAGGGAGAAGCAGACTCCCCACTGAGCAGGGAGGCCGATGTGGAACTCGATCCCAGGACCTTGGGGTCATGACCTGAGCCGAAGGCAGACACTTAACCGACTGAGCCACCCAGGCATCCCTGCATTCCTTAATTTTAGCCATTCATGTAGGTTTGTAATGGTACCTATGTGAGTTTACTAAGGCTGTCATAAGAAAATACCATAGCCTGGGTGGTTTGAACAACAGAAATTTATTTTCTCATACTTCTGGAGGCTAGACATTCAAGATGAAGCTATCAGCAGGCTTGGGGTCTTCTTAAGCCTCTCTCATTGACTCGGAGATGGACACCTTCTTGCTGCTGTTTCATATGGTTGTCCCTCTGTGCACATACACCCCTTTGTGTCTCTCTGTGTGTCCTAATCTCCTCTTCTTATGAAGACACCAGTCAGATGGGATTAGGGCTTACCCTAACAACTCAATTTAATCATTTTTAAAGGCCCTATCTTCAAATAAAGTCATATCCTGTGGTACTGGGGGTTAGGGTGTCAACATATGAATTATGGGGGGGCATAATTCAGCCAATACAGTACCTCAATTTTTTATTTTGGGAGGACAGTTATCCCTCATGTTTCTGAACATTTTACAAACAGAGGCATTGACTGCCCTTTTATTCTGAACTATCTATTTAAGGATGCTTGGGTAGTGAATAGCCTTGGGAAATAGAGACAGTCTCTCCTGGGTTGTGATGCTTACTTTCCAGTACGAAAGATTCAAGTTCTCTAAGCTCAGAGTTCCTTAGTTATGATTCAAACAAACTGCATGAGCAGCATGTTTCCAATCTTAGGAGAGAATCATTCAGTCCTTTACCATTAAGTATAATGTTAGTTGTAGAGGAATGTTCCATCTATTCCTGTTTGCTGAGAATTTTTTAATTTTTTTAAATCAGGAATGGACTTTGAATTTTGTCAAATATTTTTCCTATGTCTATTGACGTGATTAGATTTTTCTTTTTTAGCCTGTTAATATGATGAACTACATTGATTTATATTCAAATGTTATACTTTTGGATATACCTTGCATTTCAGGGATAAACCTCACTCAGTCATGTTGTATTCTCCTTTTTTATATTACAGTGTTACATAGGTTAAAAAAGTTTTAGAAATTTGCATCTATACTAATAAGGGATATTATTTTTCTTGTGGCTTTGTCTAATTCTGGTATCACAATAATTCTGGCTTCATATAATAAATTGGGAAATATACCCTCCTCTTCAGTATTCTGTAAGAGTTTGTGTAAAATTAATATCACTTCTCTTAAATCCATAGTAGAATTCAAATTTCTCTGAGCCTGGAGTTTCCTTTGTAGTAAGATTTTTCACTGTAAAATTAGTTGTTTTAATAGATAAAAGTCTATTCAGGTTATCTATTTCTTCTGAATAAGCATGGGTAGCTTGTGTATTTTAAGAAATTTATACATTTAAGTTGTTAAATGTATTGACTTAAAGTTTATCATTAAATTCTTTTATTATTTTTAATATCTAGACTATTGATGTCACTCCACATTACTGATACTGGTAATTTGTGTCATTGCTTTTTTTTCTTGGTCATTCTGATTAAAGGTTGGTTAACTTTATTGAAATTAAAAAAAAAAAGCAGCTTTTGGTTTCACTTATTTTGTGCTATAAGTTCCCTCTCAATACTGCTTTAGTTGCATCCCACAAATTTCTATGTTGTTTTCATTTCCTTTTAGTTAAAAGTATTTTCTGATTTCCCTTTTCATATCATCTTTGTCTCATGAGTTATTTAGAAGTATGCCACTTAATTTCCAAATAATTAGGCGGATTTTCCAGATATCTGCCAGTTGTTGATTTCTAGTTTAATTCTATGTGGTCAGAGAACATACATTATATAAATTAAATCTTTTCAAATTTATTGGGATCTATTTTATATCTCAAAATATGATCTAGGGTGATAAATGTTCTGTGTGTACTTGAAAAGAATGTGAATGCTTGCTGTTTTTGTGTGTCATGCTCAGTAAATGGCAATTAGTTCATGTTGATAGATAGCACTCTTCAAGTTTTCTATATTCCTACTGATATTCTATGACTAATTAAGAGAGAGGTATTGAATTTTTTACTATAATTGTTATTTATTTTCTTTGCACTCTCTATTTTGGTTTTATGTATTCTGACTTCTGTTATTAGGTGCATAAAAGTTCAGGATCATTATGTCATCTTCATGAAATAACTATATATCATTAGGAAGTAATCATCTTTATCTCAGTAATATTCTTGGCTCTGATAAATACTTTGTTCAATATTAATAAAAACATTCCATTGCATCTTTCTTTTGAATCTTAGTAGCATGGTATATCTTTTTTATTTTTTCACTTTTAACCTATTTATGTCATCATATTTAAAGTGTGTTTCTCATAAACAGTATGTAGTTGGTTCTTGCCTTTTTATCCAATCAGTGACATATAATATAATTACTGATATGTTTGGGTTTAAATCTACCATCCTCTTGTTTTCTGTTTGTGCCATCTTTTATTTCCCCCCCCTTTTCCTTCCTTGGCTTTTTGATTAAGTGATCATGTCTTATAATTTCATTTTATTTTCTTTGTTATTTTATTAGCTATAGATCTTTTTATGTTATTTTAGTGGTTACTGTAGGGTTTATAATGTCCACCTTTAATATATCACATTCTACCTTTGAGTGATGCTATACTACTCTCCCTAAATTACAGAACCTCAGTAGTACTTTTGTTTTTCCTCTCATGGCCTTTATGGTATTGTCATTTGTTTTATATATGTTATAAACTCCACAATACATTGTTATTTTATTTTAAGTAGTAATTTTTGAAAGGTCTGAGATAATTAGAAGAATGTATTTTATACTTGCATAGTTACTAATTTTTTGTTATATCCAGAATTACTCTTGGATTATTTTCCTTATCATTTTCTTTTGCTTGAAGAGTTTCCTTTAATATCTCTGTTAGTGTAGGTCTGCTGAATTCTTTCAGCTTTTGTATGTCTGAAAAAAATCTTTCTCTCGCCTTTGATTTTGAAAGATATTTTTTAGTGCATATAGAATTCTAGAAGACAGTTAAACGCCCCCCCCACACACACACACACCCTTATTCCCTTACTTTAAAGATTCTCCTTCACTGTCTTCTGGCTTACATTGTTTTCAAGGAGAAACCTGGTGTCCTTATCTTTCTCCCTCTGCAAATCACATGTACTCTGGCTGCTTTTAAGATTTTCTCTATATAACTAGTTTTAGGAAAATTTGAAAAAACTTTGGCCATAATTGTTTCAATCATTTTTTCTGTCCCCTGACCCTCCTCTTCTTTCATGATTCCAAATACATGTATATTAAGCAGCTTGAAGTTATCCCATAGTTCAATGATACTGTTTTCTTCTTTTTCAGTCTTTTTTTCATTCTCTTTTCATTTGGGATAATTTCTTTTGCTATGTCTTCAAGTTCACTAGTCTTTTTTCCCCCTGCAATATCTAATTTGTCACTAACTTTATTCAGTGAGGTTGTCATTTCAAATGTGTTTTTCATCTCCATAATTTCAATTTTGGTCTTTTTTTTTTTATATCTTCCACACTTTTGCTTAACATGCTTATGACTTCCTCTAGCTTCTAGAACATATGAAATACAGTTATGGAAACTATTTTTATATCGTTGTCTGCTAATTCTATCATCTTTATTGTTTTTATGTCAGTTTTGATTGATTGGTTTTTCTTCCTCTTGCCTTTAATAGTTTCCTTACACAAATGCACTGATCAGAAGACATGAGGAGATGCTCTGCACATCTCTGCAGTTCTGTCTCCATGCAGCTCTCTACTCTCTGGTACTTTGCTTTAGTAACTTCTGCTGCCTCGGCTTTCCTGGACTTCTAGCTCCATCTCCTCAGCTGATGGGTCTGCTGGTCTCCACATGTGTTTCTCTCCCTGCACTATGACCCCCCCAAACTCTCTCCAGGCAGTAAGGCAGCAGTTATAGCTCAACTCATTTGTTTTTTGCTTCTTAGTGACTACTCTCCTTCATTGCCTATTGTCTAATGTCTTGGAGACCATTTCAAAAACAATTTTGTCCAGATTTTTAGCTGTTACAAGCAGGAGAATAAATCCCATCCCTGTTATTCCATTTTGGCAATTAGTTATTTATAAGACCCTCCTAATAGGTCATACTCTCCTAGTTTATTTTTAACAAACAAACAATAACAACAGCTTTCTCTCTCTCAGTGGATTATAATATCTCTGGCTTATTTGTTCCTGTATTTCTTCAGTATCCAGCAGAGGATCTATCCAGAATAGATACCTAATAAATATTTGAGTGAATAAATTTACCCACTGCAGGAATGGAGAAATTATAACTATAACAAGAAGAAATGAATTATTTTAGATAAAAGACAATCTATGAATTAGAGACTAATGTGGTGATGGGGAGAAAATGAGGTAGGCAAAAGGTGGACATGGAAACTGGGTAGGTCAAAGTAGGGACAGAGGAGAGCTAGGATGAGGTGGTGAGGATGAAATAGGAGAACATGCTAAAGGGCTCACCAAAAACAAACAAAGCCCCACCCCCAAAAGGGAACAGAAAAATATAAAGAAATGATGGGAAATTTGAGGCAATAAAGGCAGAGGAAGGAAAAAGACATATAACATGAATGATAGATTAAGAAGAAAAACGAACATTTGTAACCATCTCTCTAAAATTGACATGTACTAGTTGTTATGTATGATTTAATGGGCTTACCAGAATTACTGGCACTTTATTCTTCAGTGTCCCACTTATAAAACAAGAGTAACAATAATTATGTCCTTATTCCTAGGGATTTAGTCAATGCAAGTATTTTCTATAGCCTGTGGGATAAAGGCCAGGAAGTGATTCATATTTCACAACTCAATTTCTGGCTGATTCTCTAAAATTCAAATGTCTCCTCCTTTTTTCTTTGAAAAATGTAGTTTAGTTGAACAAGATTTAACCTTGGCCTTTTACCCAAACACTTTAGAATAAGAGCTGTGGTGAAATTCGTGATGTGGTTATCTACAGTAAGGCCATGACTCAATGATTGTGCTCACCAAAACACTAAGATGTGAAACAATAAGGAGTACAATTGCTAATACATCTCAGTGAGAAGCAAATTAAAAATGTCTTAAAGAGCTAACAGTTGGGACCATGAGAAAGAAATGCCTCAAGAAATGTTCTAGCTATTATTAATTGTAGTTTTGGAATAGGAGAGACACTCGAGATAGGTAAAAAGCATTTCACAGAAAAAAGAATCTGAAAATAAGTGTGGATGTTTGGGGGATTGCCCTTTGGCAGAAAAGACTGGCTTCCAATTTGATTCTGAACAAATCTGACTTTCTCTGTGTGGGAAGATGAGTTCAGAACAATGGATAAAAAATAATGTCCTTTGTGAATCACCTTGGCCAGTTATGATCTCAGCTGTTTGCCCTAATAATACCCTCCTTCAAATGACTAGTCGTATTGCGTGGGAAGGTGAGATGATGCAGAGGAGCCCTTGGTCCTGAGCCTTCAAGTCGAGCCAGAATCTCCAAATCTCCTTGGAACATTTTGGGAGTTAAAGCTGGTCTCTACTCAACCATAGATAGAGCATTCTTTTTAAAGAACAACCTGGGGGCGCATGGGTGGCTCAGTTGTTAAGCATCTGCCTTCGGCTCAGGTCATGATCTCAGGGTCCTGGGATCGAGCCCTGCATCAGGCTCCTGCTCAGCAGGAAGCCTGCTTCTCCCTCTCCCATCACTCCCCCTGCTTGTGTTCCCTCTCTCGCTGTCTCTCTCTCTGTCAAATAAATAAATAAAATCTTTAAAAAAAAAAAAAAAAAGAACAACCTGGATCTTAGCAGAACTCAAGAGGCCCTTGGTGACCTGGCCAAGGCCTACTCACCACCTCCCCAGGGATCATGTGCTCCAGCAACACTAACCTACTGCAGTTACTGTATAGGCTAACATGCTCTTTCAGACTTCTAGAACAGCATCATCTGCATTCACTGCTTAGAAGACCCTCCCCATCTCTTTTCCCATCAGTAGGCGGACAAACTTTGATTTGTCTTTGAAGACACCTGAAATGCCTCTTCCTCCCTAAGAACTTTCTTCATCTCAGCCTTAGTTGCCCCCCATCCTTTTTCTTGGATACCCCCACCAGGCAGGGCTCAATTAAGACTCTTGAGGCCCAACCACTAAAACAATTATGCAGCCTCCCCTATGTATAATACAAATAAGATATGACTAAATCCTAAAATAGATTCAAGGAAATTTTTTTAAGTTCTGAGTTTTTCCAGAACACATCAATTCTTTTTAAAAAATATATCCCATTTCCGTATGAAGACCATGTCTTGCCTATCTTTATGTTTTATCTGTTTGAGTGACTAGCAAATAGTGTTCAACAAAGGCCTCTCGAGTAGAAGAATGAATCCTTGAACATTTTTATTTGTAATATAATAGCCATCCATTTTTTTTGAAAACAGCTATTTTCCAAATCTCCCATGTTTTTTTCCCTTTGTGTAATACTACTTCATAAAGGAAACATTTAATAGTGTAAACCTTAAAATTAAAGGACAAAACAACTGAAAATAAAAAGTGGTAAAAATGTATGTTTAACTTCTGGGATTGAAAATCTTTTGTAGTCTGTGTATTAAAAGTAATTCCTGAGTGAAATTCTTGGGGGAGGGGAGGTGCTTAATGTCAGAATACTCCCATCCATCATCTTACCATGCCTGAATATGATCATCATCATTATTATGATCATTATTGCAGCATACTGAAGTGGAACATTCTAGAACAAGGAATCATGTTAGGGAGAAAATCTGATGGCAGATTGAAAGGGAACTGAGCACCTTCGGGGTGAGCTGAGGACACTGGAAGGCTTAGAATGGGGAGGAGGGGGAGGAAGATAATGGAGATGGATCTTGAACACAAAATATCCCTCTTAATGGTGGTGGATGACATCACAGTTTTCTAAAAAGAAGTCTAGAGTGCTTTGATTCTGCTCCTACCTTTAGACTCTACGCTTGAGGTCCTGCTACTTCTCCCTGAATATGGAACATTGCAATAATAAAAGACTAAGATCTATTGGAGCCTTATTATGTGCTAGGCAGTGTTGCAGGCATTTTACATGTACTAGCTTTTTAATTTTCATTAAAAATCTTATGGGATAGAAACTATTATAATTCCCATTTTACGGATGAGAAAGCATGTGTAACAGATGTAACTCTAGGCAAGGTGGCTCTAAAGCCCTCATTTATTTAACCTCTGCAGTATTACAACTGTATCTTTTAAGTGGGGGATGAGAAGGGTCTTTGAGACCGCATAACCAGGCTCCCTCATTGTACAGGCAAGTTCTGGAAAGGTTAAGCAATTTATGTGATGTCAGTTAGTGAGGGGGGAGTTGGAGTTGAACCCAAACAGTCTGTGTGGTATCCATTGCTCACACCTTTGCAGGACCTGAGATTGCATATTTGACCATTAGTGTTGTGCGCACAAATACAGGAAGATGGCCCAAGGATAAGGATCTTCAGTTATAAAAGGATCAACCAAAGCCCAAGGCCAGAGTGGAATCTCACCTCCAGTCAAACTTTCTTTCCACTACATAATTGTGTCCCTTCTGTATGACCCAGTCAGATTCCATCTCACACCCAGCACTGGGATCTTTTTACTTTAAGATCTTCGTGATCTTAAAGTCCTACTGAAGAGGGAAACCATGAAAGGATACTACCCAAAGACATGCAGCTATATAGTGGGAGAACTGGGATTTGGACCCAGGTGTACCTGATTCCAGGCCTATGATCCTCATGGCAGATAATCATAGCAAAAACAGGATACATTGTTTAATAAACATTTAAGTCACATTAAATAGAACTAGATGATTGACATTAATGCTACAGCCATCCCTTGATTTATAGTCAAGGGACTGAAACTTAGTTCCCCAAAGTCCAAAAACAGAACATTGCAGTTTATTATTACACCCAAGGCTGAGGGAACTTTGCTATGATGACTGAGCTGCCAGAAGGGGTGAGCATTGTATCACTCAGAAAATAGTGTGTGGTCTCCCTGAATGAGAGCTATACATGAAGATGGACCTTGCCTGCAGACAGAGTCAGACATACCACTGACCACACAGCAGCTCGATGCATGAGAACCCGAGACGAGCAAAGCTGAGCACAAACCACTAGTTCATATTTATCATTTTCAACAGGAAGTGAAAAGCTTGTGCTGCTTCTTGGCCGGTGCTGTCAAAGTGGCTGAGGTTGCCTGAGTGGTTCAGAAATATTTTGTGGCTGCTTCTGACAGACAAAATATATAGGAGTTTTCAATTTCTTTTCTCCTTTCTCTGGAGACTATAAGATATATCTTGGAATGTAAAATCTCTTCAATAGAAAATTGTATTTATAATCATTAAAAAGATCTTTTATATTGCGGCAATAGAAATGAACTCAAGTGCTTTTACAGGTAGTGGAGAACAGGGCAAGTTAGCTGAAATGGAAGTTTGCATGTTCCATATATGTAAAACAAGAAAGATCCGTGAGTATGAGAGGAGAAATGTGAAGAACTCTGCATTTAAGAGCGCTTGAGCTGTATGATGAACTACCTTGATATAGCAGTGAGTGTTTCCTGAGGCCTTCTACTGTCAGGCACTGGAACTGGTTTCTGAGACAGGGAAAAAGATGACCAAAATGCATTCCCTACTCTTAAGGAGTTAATGGTCCAACAGAAAAGGGGAGACATATATACACCTAACCTTGGGATCAAGTTATGATGTGGTTTTTTTCTCTACTCGGTAGATGACTTAGTATTACCAAGTACTAAGGGAGTTCAAGAAAGGAAGAAATAAGCCTAAATGGACATACATTAACATTTGAGATAGGTCTAGAAGGAAGGGTAGAATATTCATAGATTAAAATAGGGCATGAGCTTTTCAGGAATAGGGGACAGTTTTAGGATTTTCTAGATAGATAATCATACTGTCTGTAAATAAGGACAGTTTTCCCCTGTCTTTTCCAATCTGGATGCCTTTTATTTACTATTCTTGAATTTTACTGAATAGGGCCTTCAATACAATGTTGGATGGAAGTGGTAAGATATCTGTCATGGTTTGATAATCTTGAAGGGAAAACATTCAGTGTTCCACTTATTAGGTATGATGTTAACTGTAGTGTTCTCTTACGTGCCCTTTATCAGGTTAAGTTCCCTTCTCTTGCTGGTTTGTTAAGAGTTTTTGTTTTTGTTTTTGTTTTTTTAATCAGGAATAGAGTATTACTTTGTCAAATGCTTTTTCTGTGTCTATCAAGAGTATAATACAGATTTTTTCTTTTTGAGTCTATTAACATGGTATATTATTATTAATTTTTTGAAGATTTTATTTATTTAAGAGAGAGAGAGAGCCCACATGTGAGTTGGGGTAGGGGTAGAGGGAAAGACAGAGAATATGAAGCAGACTCCAAGCCAAGCATGGAGCCTGATGTGGGGCTTGATCTCATGACCCTGAAATCATGAACTGAGCCAAGACCAAAAGTCAGATCCTTAACCAACTGAGCCACCCAGGCGCCCCTACAATCATTAAATTTTTAATTGATTTTTGCATTCCTAGAATAAATCCCATTTGTTTGTAATGTATTATACTTTTATATATTGGTGGATTGAGTTTGTTAAAATTACATTAAGAATTTTACTGTCTATGTGCATAAGGAATGCAGTTTTCTTTTTTTGTAATATGTCTGGTTTTGGATATACTGGCCTCAAATTAAGTTAGGGATTATTCCTTCCTCTTTGATTTTCTGGAAGAATATGTATGGAATTGGTATTATTTTTCCCTTAAGCATTTGGTAGAATTCATCAGTAAGTTATCTGAGCTCAGAGTTCAGTTTTTTGGGTAATAGTATTTTTTAACTGCAAATTCAATTGCTTTGATCTATACAGGGATACTCAGGTTATCTATTTTCTTCTTAAATGAGCTTTGGCAGCTTGTGTCTTCAAAGGAATTTGTCCATTTCATCTAAGCTTTTAAATTTATTGGCATAATGTTCTCCCTCCTAAATGTTTATGCACCTAATAACAGAGCTTCAAAACCCAAACTGATAGAATTTTAAGGAAAAATAGAAAAATTCACAGTAGTAGTCAACACTCTTCTCTCAGTAACTGGTAAAACAAGTAATAATGTCAAGTAGGTCTGGTTGGCTGATAGTGCTCAAGTCTTCTACAACCTTACTTGCTTTATCAATTTTTCAAATATCTTTTTGTTATCAGTTTCTAATTTAATTTCATTGTGATAATACACTATGATTTGAATAATTTTTTAGTTTATTGAGTCTTTTTTATGGCTCAGAATATAGTCTCTATTGGTAAATGTTTCATGGGCTCTTGAAAAATTTTGTATTCTGCTGTTACTGAGTTCTTTAAATGTCAGCTAGGTCCAGTTGATTGATAGGGTTTTTATTTCCTCTTGTGAATTGGCCCTGGCAAAATTCTTTGTACTGAAAATATTTTGTCACTATTGATATAGCCATTCTAGCATTCTTTGGTTAGTATTTAGATGGCATATCTTTTTCTATTCCTTTACATTTAATCTATTTATGTCTTCATGTTTAAGGTAGGTATTTTTGTATGCAGGATATAGTTGGGTCTTGCTTTTTACTCCAATATCACTATCTTTGCCTTTTCTCCACATAGCTATATGATCTACATTTAATGTGATTATTGATATGGTTAGGATTCAATCTACCATTTTAATGCTGTTTTCTTTTGTTACCATTGGTCGTTTACTTCCTTTGTTGTCTGTTTCTGCCTTCTTTTGAAATTGAGCATTTGCTTTATGGTTCCATTTTATCTCTTTTGTTGGATTATCATCTATGACTTTTGGTTGTGTTATTGTAGTGGCTGCTTTAGAGTTTGTACTGCTTAACTACAATAAGTGGTCTGCCTTCAAGTGATATGATCCCGCTTCATGTATAGTACAAGAAGCTTAAAACAATAACCTTCTATTTTCTATTCCTAGCCTTTGTATTTTTGTTGTTATACATTTAAATTCTATATATATTTTAAACTTCACAATATATGGTTTTAAGTTTTGTTTTAAACAATAAATTATCTTTTAGAGAGATTTAAAAATAAGGGTAAAATCCCTTTATATTAACACATTTATTTACCATTTCTAGTGTTCTTCATTCCTTTGTGTGTATTTAGATTTTCTTCTGGTAATGTTCTCCTGCCTGAAGAACTTATTTTAACATTTCTTTGTATTACAGTTTTGTTGAACTATTTCAGCTTTAGTATGTCCAAAAAGATATTTATTTTACCTTTGTTTCTGAAGGGTAATACTCACTGGTTATAGATTTCTAAGTTTTTTTTTCCTTATAGTACTTTAAAGTTGTTGCCCCATTTTTTCTAGCTTGTGCCATTGCTGCTGTCATTCCTATCCTCATTCTTATGTATTTAGTATGTTTTCAAGTTCACTATATTTTTTTTCATCAGTGCTTTATCTGTTGTCAATCCCATCAACTGTATTTTGTATCTTAGACATTATGTTTTCATCTCTAGATTTTCAATTTAGGTCTGTTTTGCATCTTTTATGTCTCTATGTAACATGCTCAATTTTTATGTTCTTGAACATATGGAATATAATGTTAATAATGGTTTTAATTCCCTTGCTTTTTAATTTTATCATCTATATCCTTTCTTGATCTGTTTCTATTGATTGATTTTTTTCCTTCACTATTGGTTGTTATTCTTCTGCTTCTTTGAAAACCTGGTAATTTTTGATGAGATACCAGACATTGTGAATTTGAGGTGCTGGATATTTTAGTATTCCTATAAATAGCCTCTATTTCTGGAACTTCATTAAATTTGTTGGAGGCAGGTTGATTTTTTTAAGGCTTCCTTTTAAGCTTTGTTAGGTGGGACATAGGAAACATTTAGTCTAGGGCTAACTTTACCTCACCACTGAGATAATACCTTTGCCTCAGTTCCCCATAAATTAAGAGTTTTTCTACTCTGGCTGATAGAAACATGAATTATTCTCAGCCTTATGTGAGCTCCAGGAATTAGTTATGTTCATCCTTTTAGTTGAATCTTTCCCCATCTTTGCGTAGTTTCCTCATATATATTTGCTGCTCAGTACTCAGGACATTTTGCATATCTTCAGAGCTTTTTCTCTATCCATATCTCTCTTCTCTGGTATTTTGCTCTGTTAGCTCTAGCCACATTGACTTTCCCAGATTCAACCTCCATCTCATTCACTCAGTGAATTTGCTAAGGTCTTCTTGGCTTTACCCTCCTTGTAATTCGGTCCAGAAACTCTCCCCAGGAATTAAGCTAGGGAACTTACATGGTTTATCTGTTTCTCCTCCCCTTTCTCAGTCATCACTGTTGTGTCACATCTGATGTCTAATGTCTGACAACTGATACTTCATGAAGTTGCCTAGATTTTTTAAATTGTTTTGGGTAAGGGGTAAGTCCAGCCCTCATCACTCCACTTTGCTTAGAAGTGGAGGTCTCAATGTTCATTCTACTTCTAGGTATCACTTCCAAGATTTTTTTTTATTGAGGTATAATTGACATACAACATTGTATTAGTTTTAGGTGTATGACATAATGATTAAATATTTGTATATTTAGTAAAATGTTCACTACAATAAGTCTAGTTAACACCTGTCATCATACATAGTTATAAGTTTTTTCTTGTGATAAGCACTTTTAAGATTTATTCTCTAAACAGCTTCCAAATATGCAATCCAGTATTATTAACTATAATAACCATGTTAGATATTACATCCCATGACTTATTCCAAGACATGTTAACACATTTTAGTATGTATCTGATTGTGCCATGATTTTGAGGCTCCTATCAGTTTTACAACTTTAATAAGTTACCTAATATTCCTAGCCTGAATGATTTTGTTTCCTTATGAATGATGTGGTTGGACCAGATTGGTGATGCTGAACTCTTTATCTTCCTCAGCAGATCTGAGTAAAATTACAGAGATTCTCTCTGGGAGTGATTCTCAATAGGTAGGGAGGAGGTGGATATCCATTCCCTCCAGGGGACGACATAAAGGGAGTTGTGTACCTTGGAAATGGGTCGTTAGCTAGATGTGCCATTCTTCCAACTGACACTCTAGAGTAGATGACTCAGTTCTAGGAACATCTGTTGAGCAACTTGAGTATATATGGAATCGTGTGTAATTCTGTGAGAGGACAAATATTGGTAAATCTGGTTTCATATCCCTAAATAGTATAGAATATATAGTGATAATATCTAAAGTTCTATTACTAAAAGTATCTGAAAAGTATGTCAGTTGGGATAATGTGTAATTGGTGTTAGAATATTAGAACACATTGCATTAATAAAATTTCTTAGAGCCTTTTAAAAAGCACAGAAATGCAGGGGGTACATGATGTGGCACTTTGCATTGCCAACTAAAATCAGGAAGAGTTCTGTAGGTCTCTTGGATCTGATAGACAATCTAATCCATGGAAAGTGGTTGTAGGTCTTTTTGCATTTTTATATTTTACAAATTTATTTTCAAAATAATTCTAAATCTCAAACTATTTTAAATATATCAAAAAGATCCATATACCTGTTTTGGGGAAATTCACAATCGATGCTATTTAACAATAATTCATGGACTCAAATACAGGAACTAATTTATCTGTATTATGTGTTGGAGACAGTTAAACACTGGTGCCATTTTCCCCAATGAACTAGAATAGTTCAGTAATTTTCCCACTTAGTAGACTTTTTATTTCTTACCTACACAGTCTAATACAATTAATGCATTTATGGATTAGCCATCTTAGACTGTGAAACTGTTGTTCCAGAAACCCCACTAATCACTAATTACTGTAGATCCTTTCTGGAAAATCATTTTCAGTGTGCAGACCCAGGGGCTTCTAATCTGGTTAAAGGATTTCCAAGTGGGATATGCAGCATTTCAGCCAATCTGTACAAACTGATGACTATGTAGCTAAGTGGCACTGAAACTTAATCGAAATCATATGTGCATAACCAGAGACTTGTGGATTTATACACATTTTCTGGATGTGAATGGGAAGAATTGTTGAAGTGTGAGCTGCCGCCGGGCCAGCTTTGCGGTCTAACCCAAACTCCTGTTGCCATATGCTTACTTTCTCTTGCTTTACTCTACAAGTATACAGTTTGTACTATATCTTGATTTGTGCTTTATATTTTCCAATTTTTCTTTATAACTAAGACTTGCTACCTGATAGAAAAGAGGAGAGTTTGGCTCCTCAGCAGAACTAAGGCTAATTTTGTGCTGTGACCGTGGCTCAACTACCCGGGTAGTGCCTAGTGCGTGCTGTCTTATGGTCAGCTCTCTTGTCTTCAGTGTGCATTTGGATTACTCAAGGAAGTTGTTAAGTGCAGATTTCTGTTCCTGTCTCAAGAGATTTTGATTCCCACAGGAATGAGGTGAGGCCCCAAACTTGCATTTTTAGTAAACATTTCAAGTGATTCTGATAAAGGTGGACTATAGGAAGACTGCAATAGATTTGGTTTCCCAAACTTTCCCCACTGATTTATATTACCTTTATTTGCAACTCAAATGGTTTCTTTAAAAAAAAAAAAAAAAGCCCAAACAAATACAAAACAGGTGCTAGCACTGAAGCTTTGATATTTTAATTAGTAAAAAGCCTTCTTTCTTCTCCTTTCCCTCACCTTACACACTCCCCATCCACTGGTCTATTGAATTTAAAATACCTGGCACTTCATTTTATTATACAGAATGAAAGGAATAGGCCAATAGATGCTCAGGTAAAAAAAAAAAAATAAGAAAGGTTAAATATTCCTTTTTAATGCTTGATGCTATGGCAAAATGCATTTCCCCCACATTTCTGGGTTCTATGTAATAAGCCCCTGCTAGAGAAATACTTCTGCCTCTTACCCTAATTCCTAAGTCACTCCTTCCTAAAGAGGCAGAGTGAGGTATCTGGTTTTTTTTTTTTTTTTTTTAAGATTTTATTTATTTATTTGACAGAGAAAGACACACAGAGAGCAGGAACACAAGCATGGGGAGTGGGAGAGGGAGAAGCAGGCTTCCCGCAGAGCAGGGAGCCCGATGTGGGGCTCGATCCCAGGACCCTGGGATCATGACCTGAGCCCAAGGCAGACGCTTAACGACTGAGCCACCCAGGCGCCCCTGAGGTATCTGTTTAACAGGTGACATGGGGTTATGTGTCTCAGTTGGAGGGAGATAATATATTAAAATCCATATGTAAAGGGGGTTAGTCTCCCCTCCTCCCCTATTCTAAGTATGAAGCAGGAATTTGGGTAGGTGTGATTAGCCTATGGATTCACTTTCCCCTTGAATGCCAGGACTGGACTGAGAGTGGGGAAAGAAAAAGTCCTTATAAAGTCCAGTGTGTCCTTTCACTAAGCTATATCATCCCAATAACTTATAAGCAATAAAAGAGATATTTTTTTAAATCCACATACCTAACCCCTGTTTTCATCTCTCAGTGTTTTTGAACTTGTGTGGAAAAAGGGGAGTTTTATTTATTGATCCCTATCTTTCAGACCCCTGTGCTTGGCAGATTGAAGCATACTAACACATTTGCATGTCTCCCTTTACATGGATCTTTCTATAAGTCCGTTTCTATCCATTTACAGGGTCATGTATACTTGTTTTCCTACCAAATTTTCCACTAATGAAGAAAAGTATAAATTAATGGAAGTCTGAATGGAAAAGAGCAATTTACCATTTTAAACCATGCCAGAAAATAAAAGGCTCTAAACTACTGGGTAAATGTGAATTATTCTGTGCTAGCACTAAGCAGTTTAAACCAAGGCACCAAAAAACACAGCAGTGAATTTCTGGCAATGTAAGAGAAAAAGAAACTTATGTACAGAGTATCCTCAATTTATATTTGTGTTATGCTTATAAAGCCAACATCCCCCTGACTAGACTGGAGCTTATACTTTTTTTTAAAGATTTTATTTATTTATTTGACAGAGAGAGACACAGTGAAAGAGGGAACACAAGCAGGGGGAGTGGGACAGGGAAAAGCAGGCTTCCCGTGGAGCAGGGAGCCCAATGCGGGGCTCAATCCCAGGACCCTGGGATCATGACCTGAGCCGAAGGCAGACGCTTTATGACTGAGCCACCTAGGTGCTCCTGGAGCTTATACTTTTAAAGAAGCGCAGCAGTCCCCCGCAAAGCCCCAATTTTTATTCACTTCTCTTGAAACCATTTAAAGGGGTTTCATATATACTCTCTATGACACCTCTTCTTAACCTCTCTTGTCCTATCCCTTCTCTAGCATTCCTACTTTGCAGAAGCCTTCCTCTCCCCTGAGCCAGAATATCTTTTTGATAGCATCTTATCCTACACACCCCCTCTCTTATCACTGTATCCTTCCAAAAAAAATGCCACTGGCACATCACATCTCCCTACCATGGAGAGCCCCATGGAGGTGGCTCATCTTTTTTTCTGGATTGTTTATGGATATTGTTTTTTGTTCACTTGGGTACAGAAGAGGGAGATGCAGGCTAAGTAAGCATGCCAGATAATTTTGTTTGGGGAATGTGTGTGGGGAAATGGCAGGAATGGGGTGGGAGTGGTAGGGAGGTTGAGGGAAAATTATGAGCCCCTACATCTCAGTAATGTTTTTGTTTCATCATCTTTGTACCATGGAAAACCACCAGAACTATCTAGATGCACTATATTAGCATGGCTGCCCATCTTCACAGAAAAGCATTTGTGAGTTGGCATTTTAATCCTCTGTATTCACTTTTATGAAGTACTCAATATTTGTCCAGGCTCCTGAATGGACTGTCTTTTCCTACAGTTTGAGACCTTGGGGGAAGAGGGAGTGGGGAGCGGAGTCATCCACTGGATCTGCTGAATCCAGCTCTAACAGTGAATGCTGTGACTTGGGGCATGAAATAGATTTGGATCAACATTTTTTAGATTGTCCACAGATCCTTTTGAAGAATTGGATGCCTCCGCCATCACATATACACACTATTTCTAAGTGGAATGTGCAGTTAGCAAGTTTACTTATGTTTCTGTCCTTACATGTTCTGACTCACGGGCACTTTGAAAAGAAAATCAAGAAAAATGTTTCCTTTGAAAATTCCCCTTTCGGGATCCCTCCCCCCCCCCCCCCCCGCCCCCCCTCTTTAACAGCAAGTTGAGGACCAGAAGAGATTACCCCAGGGTTTTAAGAACATCAATCCATTTCACAGTTGGAGGCCAAACACTTTCCTTGGGGAGCATTTCTTAACACTAAGCAGAATACTTTGTTAGCCTCTGGCTGTGTTGAAAGGAGGGAGAACCAGAATTCACTTTTCTATTCCTGTTCAGTTGTATTTTTCTTCATTTCTCCCCCCCCCCCCCCCGCCCCGCTCTGGCTGTTGAGCTGTGAAGCTCTGTGACGGTCAGGAGAAAAGTCACTTCCAGCCTCGCCCAAAGACATTGGAGCACCAGTCAGAGCTGAAGAGCTGCCTGTCCTTGCTCTCTTGTCCAAAGCATGCTAAATCTCTTCTGAAACCCACAAGAGGGAAATACTTCTATAAATAAAAGCTGCTTTTTTTTTTTTAAGATTTTTTATTTATTTATTTGAGACAGAGAGAATGAGAGACAGAGAGCATGAGAGGGAGAAGCAGACTCCCTGCCGAGCAGGGAGCCAGATGCGGGACTCGATCCCGGGACTCCAGGATCATGACCTGAGCCGAAGGCAGTCGCTTAACCAACTGAGCCACCCAGGCGCCCTAAAAGCTGCTTTTAATTTCTGGGAAATTTATCTGTATCCGTCGACTGACCTACCTACCTATTTATCTCAGGCACAAACCCGTTCAGGCACTGGGAATATCATGGGTAAAGGGAAAACATGAGTAGACATATGTGTGGAAGAGCAGGCCAGATAACCTAAAGAACTGCTCAAATAATGAAATGATTTCTTAAACTTAGATGAATGTTGTGATGATTATCATTGCCATGATATTTATGCAGGCTAATAAGGAAAACATGTTTACATGCTTAATGTAACCAGGAGATCAAAATAGAAGGTTATCCCTTGCTTGGATTATTTTGTTTTAAAAAATCACAATAGGCCTTAAGTAACCCTTATTTGTATCTGCTTTACAGTGTTAATATTTTAAATTTTTTTTTTTTTTAAGATTTTATCTATTTGCGAGAGAGACAATGAGAGACAGAGAGCATGAGAGGGAGGAGGGTCAGAGGGAGAAGCAGACTCCCTGCTGAGCAGGGAGCCCGACGCGTGACTCGATCCCGGGACTCCAGGATCATGACCTGAGCCGAAGGCAGTCGCTTAACCAACTGAGCCACCCAGGCGCCCCTACAGTGTTAATATTTGTCTTTAGGATTTGAGAAATGAGGCTGTACACACTCCTTAAGACTTTAAAAGGGTTCTAGTGATTATCTGTCCCTGGTGCATTTGGAAGGCAGTGCAGGAAGGCCCTTTCTAACACCTTTGGTGCTCCAGCAGAAGGAGCTTCCTGTCTTAAATTGTGTCTGTCTAAAAATACCCTGCCTGGAGAGGTGAACAGATATGAGGGTCACCTTACGTCTTAGCATTAGTCCTTCCATGCGGGTTTTACTTGGATTTTAACAAGAACGGTTATTTACAACCCGTGTGCCTTCTGTGGCAGATAGATTCTACCTGAGGATGGCCCTTATTTTGCCAAACAAGGTAGCATGGAAGAATGCAACTGAAAGAAGCCGACGAGTGTACATTTCTCATATTGGGTCGAAATGCAGCGTTGGCAGCAGTAGTGGTGGTGCATGGGGGCCTCCAGGAGTGAAGGCCGCCGTGGAACGGGCAGTGCTGCGTGGAGTCAGAGGAGACTGGGAGAGAGCAGCCAGAGTGCGAGGAACAACAGAAAAAGAAACCTTCCCTTCTACTTCCTGCAAAAGCTTTGGTGAAGTCTACTTTTGACTTTGAGTTCACTGATTGGATTTGTAGATTTGGGGAAGAAGGAGCTTGGGAGTCATGTTAGACCAAAGGCTGAGAGCAGCCTTGGGGCAGAAGAGTAAAACAACAGGCTGCCTTAGGAAGCCCGGATGTATCAGTCCCTGTATACCAGTACCAAGATATTTGTCCATCTGTCTGGCTATCTAGATCAAGAATACACAAAAATGCATAAAACCCAAACTAGAATAGCATTTTTCTGCTATTTACATGGTATTTAAAAAATAAGGATCTTAGAGTAGTGACTATCAACCCATCGACCCGTGATGGATTTGCACTGAAAGAACCAGTTCAAATTTCTGATTTGATTCATGGAATGGGTCTCTAGCATTATGCAATCTATATCCCTCAACCAAACTTACGGTTTTGTGAAGTTTTTCTTATTATTTGCTACAGCCCCTCCCTGCGTTTCATTGATAGGACTCTGCACCTCCCCCTGCCTAAATGTCTTAACCTCCTTTATCAACACAGCACAGTCACTGGTGTAGTTTTCCCAAGTAACTACAAAGATTCCGTTAGAGCCACAGGCACTTCACAGGCTTAAATTTCAAAAGTCTGTGTGTAAATCAATTGTTTCATAGTGTGGTTGCATTTTTCCCTTTGAAACTATATTATAAATTGTGTAGCAGACTTCATAAATCTGTGACCTAAAAACTCTTTAAAATGTCTTCTCTTCATGTGGTGAGATGGATCTTTTTTCCTTCTCCTCAGTCTGGCATATATTTAGCTAGGTTAACTGAAATAGGCCTTTGGTAAGGGAACTCAAGCCAGGGATGGAGACACTATTTAATAGAAGAACTTGGGTTAGGGGCGCCTGGGTGGCTCAGTTGGTTAAGCGGCTGCCTTCGGCTCAGGTCATGATCCCGGAGTCCCGGGATCGAGTCCCGCATCGGGCTCCCTGCTCAGTGGGGAGTCTGCTTCTCCCTCTGACCCTCCCCCGTCTCATGCTCTCTCTCTCTCTATCTCATTCTCTCTCTCAAATAAATTAATAAAAAAAATCTTTAAAAAAAAAAAAAGAAGAACTTGGGTTAGTCCACAGGAAAGGCCGATCTGGGCAGTGTGGGGCAGGGCTCATACTAGCTATTCTACTCTGAGGTTAGGTGAGACCATAGCAAGGCCTTTTCTCAGTCCTTCCCACTGTCCCTCACTTACAGGCTGGGTGCAGGCTGGGTGCAAGGGCAGGCAGGATGCCAACGAGGGCAAGGAAACAAAGGGGTTAAACGAATAATGGGCCATGAGGTTCTCCATGAGGAGAAGAGAGAAGGCCAAAGAAGGGGAGGTTTCCCTGACAACTGGATGTGGTGTTCACATGGGTGCCCCAACTGGAGAAGTCATACCCTCATCCCGTTAACTCAGGGACAGACATGGAAGGATGAGTAGAAAACAGATAAAAGCATGGCTAATAGGGGCGCCTGGGTGGCTCAGTTGGTTAAGCGTCTGCATTTGGCTCAGGTCATGATCCCGGAGTTCTGGGATCAAGCCCCATATCAGGCTCCCTGCTTAGCGGGTACTCTGCTTCTCCCTCTGCCCCTCTACCTGCTTGTGCACTCTCTCTGTCTCTCTCTCTCTCTCAAGTAAATAAAATCTTAAAAAAAAAATGCATGGCTAATAGAGAATGGAAGGAAATTTTAGCAGTAGCTGGGATTATGTAACTTAAAATTCAATTCTGGGAACCTTTCTGTGTAGTACACTGTGTAAAACCCCTGAACTAGTCCTTACAAGAAATTTACAGAAAACTCTTTATTCTCTGATGTAGGTGAAGTCAGCTTTGACTGTGAGAGCCCAAGATTTGTCAGTTACAAAGGCAGAAATTGCATGTACCTATGAGAATTTACCTTTTGCCAACTCCAAGGAAACGAAGAGGAACAATTTGACTATGAATTAATCTTATAAATAGAGCTTATAATACATCACCAGATGCATTTATTGAAATTCCCAGTATCAGTACCATTTTTCCAATCATTTTAGGGCTCTAAG
This sequence comes from Neomonachus schauinslandi, assembly GCF_002201575.2. Classification (NCBI taxonomy): domain Eukaryota; kingdom Metazoa; phylum Chordata; class Mammalia; order Carnivora; family Phocidae; genus Neomonachus; species Neomonachus schauinslandi. The sequence continues at coordinate 56,211,505 of NC_058403.1, forward strand.
ATGTGAATAATGGTAGACATAATTTGAGGTAAACCGATCTACAATATTTTTTTTTTATGTTTTATTTATTCATTTAGAGAGAGAGGCAGAAGGAGAGGCAGAGATAGAATCCCAGGCAGACCCTGCACTGAGTGCAGAGCCCCATGTGGTGTTCAATCTCACGACCCTGAGACCAGGACCTGAGACGAAACCCAGGGTCGGCCACTTAACTGACTGAGCCACCCAGGCACCCCCAATCTAGTTTCTATCAAAAGGAGAGAAGGCTGAGGTGCCTGGGTGGCTCAGTTGGCTAAGCATCTTTCTTCGGCTCAGGTCATGATCCCAGGGTCCTGGGATCAGGCTCTCTGCTCAGTGGGGAGCCTGCTTCTCCCTCTCCCTCTGCCTGCAGCTCCCCCTGCTTGTGCTCTCTCTCTCTCTGTCAAATAAATAAAATCTTTAAAAAGAGAGAGAGAGAGAGAGAAGGCTGACAAAAACATTATCAGGCCTGAGACTTCTCTGGAGCTAGTTTTCCAAATGTCTTGAGTCCACAAGCACCTTTTGTGAGGTGAAGGGAGAAGAGGAGGGAAAAACAACACAGGAAGACTTTATTTCACTAAACCTGCATTTTAGGACATTATTTTTTCAGTGGTTTGGAAATATGCAGAATAGTATTACTCAGCTTGGTTAGCAGTTTGTGTTAATGGAACCCCAGCTGTTGGTGTGGTTACCATGGAAGACTCTCATACAATGCCCACAGGCTGTGTCCCTGAGCAAGGTGGGAATGACAATGCAAACTTGTAAGAATGGCTGAGAAATCAATTTGGTATAGGCCCATCGATAAGGAGCAATGATCACCTTCATTTACAAAGGATAGCATCTCTTCACTCTCCTGGCCACCATTTTCTTCAATATCTACAAAGAGGGATTTAGTCCTCCATCCCACCTAAGCAGGAAAGTCGTGATTTCCCCCACAAGGGCAATGTGAGATGGTCCTTATCTTCTACCAGTGGTCAACGGTCTGTCAGCTTTTTCTCTGAACTCCCCCTCCCAACCCAAGTTCCAGGTTACCACTGGTGTATTAATCGTTACATCTTTGTGACCCAAGTAGGGAGAGATACCCCCTGTTCCTTATTCCTCAAGGCATGAGACAATCACAGATCTCCTGTGTATAGTGCTTTTACTGAAGAATTAGGAATAATGGATTGAAATTACAGTAAAGAAATCATTTAAAATCAAGTGTTAGTATCACCATTCTTTAAATCTTTCTTCCAGCCCCACCACAGAGATTTGTTGCAGATGGAGTTTTTTAGGAAGCAGAGTCTAAGACAAAGTTTAGTGTGCACGATGGGAGGGCTCTTGGGATGGAAAGCTGTGGAAGGGGAGGTAAAGAAGCAGCATTAGGCAGAGAGGTTGGGCTGTGATGCATCTCAGTGAAGGCTCCAGATGACTCCATGGAGAACTCTGAACCTGGGATGGCCCTTCAAAGTTATCTCAAGTTGGGGCAAAAAGGAGAGGCCTTTATACTGCTTTGTCATTGGAGCTGAGTTGCTTCCGAAGGATGCCACTGGGTGAGGTAATGCTCTTCAGTCTAGCCTGTTTTCAAAGATAGCTGACAGCTGAGTGCTTTCTGTCGGCAGTCCTCCTGCCAGCTAGAAGTCTTTGATTCCTAAAAGGGGATCTGATGGAGCATTACAGTGTCCACCACAGGAGGCTTTGACTGGCTATCTCTCTCCTTGTACATAGCTGAGGCCATGTGGCCAGATCCCACTTTCCCTGTACTTTTCCATTATCCTCTCTTCTCTCTGAGTCCAGGGAAGCTCCCCAAGTCCCCAAATCAGAGCATCGAAGGAAAAGTGACAACTTCCTGTTATTTATTGCTTTATTTTAGAGTCTCCACTCTAGGCAAAGTACTGTGTCTTGTCTTTAATGCCAAAATTTCTACTAATGTTGTTTTCCTTAACAGAATAGCTTCCCTTTGGGACAACAGAGAACAACCAGAAACTTTGAAATCACAGATTTTCCTTAATGAATCTATAAATTCCATATTAAATTCTTAGGTGGTGTGCCCAAGAACAGATTCACTGCTTCTTTCATTTGTCTATACTGAATTTTAGATGAAAATGCTAGGCTGGGGCTGATGAAGAGTTATTCTCCCCCTTTCCAGAGCAAATGTAATTTTTTTCTGTATTTTTTTAAAAACAAGAATAAATTTATTTGATTTCAAAGATTTATGATATACAAAATATATGTAGTATCGCATCTTTAATACATTTTTCTTTTTCCCCCATTAATATTAAATCCTATTTAAATAACTTATTTTTTTTGCCTTGTCTGTATCTATATGAGATACACTACTGAATGAATACAAGTAAGAGTTAACACTGCTCCTTCTTAAATAAAAATTAAAATTAGTACTTGGGAAACAAACAAAAAGAAAAAAAATCAAAGCATAAAACTTGAGTCAGATGAAAGCTTTTCTTGTTGAGTATTCAACAATATCTGGGGCAGTTAAATTACATTTTATTGGCATAAAGTTACATTGTAATCTCCAACATCACATAATGATAATCCAACTCAGTTTCTTAAATAAGTACCACAAACAATACTCATGTTCAGATGTTCCTACACAATTTTAAATATTTGCAAGAATTTATGTTTATATGCTGATTTGATATGCTGGTCAATGAAATCTTTAGAGAAGTATGTAGCTTCCAGGTTGTCACTACAGATATAGATACGAAAAAAACACTTTAACTTTTTTTTTGTAAGGTAACTTCTCTTGAACAGTGAGTTAAATCTCTCCTCTGGTATATTTAGGTTATACTAGTTACCATGGCTTTCTTCTACTTAACAATGACTTGATAAAACAATGTTAAAAAACCCACTAATACTTTTGCACAATTCAGTTCTGCTTAACAAAAAAAACTGGCTCCATCTTTAAATAGAGCCTAATCCTGATTCATAAAGTCCCAGTTGTATGTGTATTTCAATTTCTTTTTTTCCCTTCTCATTACAAACAGATAAGAGTAAGTGAAATAAATCTGCATTCAGTACTACTAAAGTGATAGGACTTCATATACACACATACATACGTATTTATGTGTGTGTGCATGTGCATGTATACAAAAATAATGTATTCTTTAAAAAAATGGCTAGACGTTATCAATGACTAACATAATTCTACCTGACAATGAGATTTCATTCAATCAAGTTCTTATTTTCTATATGCAGAGAAATACTCAAAACATTTGTGACCTAGTGAATTATAGATGTAATATCTTGATTCAGGGGTAATTTTGGAGACATTGCAAATGTTTATCAGTACTAGACTTTATGAAGACCTTGAAAAATATAAATATGGCAACCATTTTTGAGGTTGTATTCCTAGCCACTTTGTATACAGTATCTCTTGTAAAAACTCTACAAGCTATTGTTGGTTTTGTTATCTTTTACATTCGAGAAATTTGAAGCTCAGAGAGGCTGATTTACCCAAAGTGATAGAGGTGATGAGATTTTAATCCAAAACTCCTTAGCCCCAAAGACCTTAGCATTTTCATTCTTCAACCATGATGCTGCTCAGGAGCCCATCTTCAAAGAACTGACTAGTCCTTGGCCTTGGAATGGTCAGTTTGGCATTTTTATCCATTATCATTTCATCTCTTAATTCAGTAAATGTTTATTTATACCTACCACTAGATGCTAGGAAATGTGATAGGATCCAGTGTGACTGAGCCAGCTAGATGATTTTGTGTGTATGGTTAATTGGGGGGGTAGGGGGGGACTTGCCTGTGGAGAATTTGCTCATGTCATCCAGTCCTGGTTGGAAGCATGCTTCTGGGATGGTTTTAGATATGAGCCTACTTAGAAACATGAGATTAATCCTGGTAACACCTTGAAGTGTCTGTAATCTTTTCCTTTCCATGATGAAATCATTTAAAGCTTGGGAAGAAATTTTATGTTGGCACAGAAAATTGAGGGAAAAATGTGTATTCATTAACTTCCTAATCTAACTGAAAGGACACCTGCAGGTTTTATTGATTAGGCATCTTAGCAATAACTCTGTTGCCTTAATTAGTTCTCTTATAATTGCATTGAGATTAATTTTCACTCTGAGGATCAAATCACAGAAATCAAATAAAAATATTTATTGAGTGTCTTCTGAGTGTAAGTCATCATGAAATGAGAATTGGAAAAATCTAATGAGTTCATCACATTTGTCCTCCATTTAAGAATAATGTTATTTGTCTTCTCCAGTATTTCTTCTAGGATCTTTTCTGTGATGTGATTTTGACTATCTTATTCTAAGTCACAAATTTTGCCAAAGAACTTTGTTTTTCCAGATGAGCAGCTGATTCTTTTTTTACCCATTTGGAAAACCCTCTTGTTCTTATTTGGAAAACCCTCCATTCTATTGTAAGCACTAATATTAGCACATAGTAGAGTAGCCAGCTCCATTCCCTAGTCTGTTAATAGCTCTCTGGTTATCCTTTTGAGACTCTTCCCACATCACTTCCACCATGGCATGTAGTGGATCTGGCACTATCACAGGCTCCAGCAGAGACCTTGAGCAAAACTGGTTAAAACTTTGTTCACCTGGATTTGTTTAGGGTCGGGAATGTGACCAACTGAGTCAATGAGAACCCTTCCCCAGGATTTTCTGGAATTATTGAGGGGGAGAAACTCTCTTTAACCTCAGAAGATCTCAGTTTGCATCTGCCGGGTGCCACTATGTGGATAAAGTCTGTTGGTGAAGTGAGGCCAACACAGAGGAGGGTAGAGATAAGGAAGGAGAGAAGAAAATTAGACACTAGGTCTAGCTTACATCATTTCAGTCTTTGACTGGAACTAGACCTACTCCTGAACTTTTCTACTACATGAGCCAGTAAATTACCATTTTGAAATAACAAATTGAATTGGGCTTCAGTACTTACAACTGAAAGCCACATAGTAAATATACACAGATCTGCCTGAACAAATGCATCAGTGGGAAGGAAGAGGCAGCACCACCCTTCTCGTACAGTCCTTGCTCTTCTCATCTATTCTGTCCTTGTCTTTTATGACATTTCCCTCTAACATGCTGCCTTGCCTTTAGCATCTTTACTAAGATGCTAATGGGGAATTTAGTTTGGAAAAGTTTCTCTTTGTAATCTGCTCTATACCTGAGCTACCACTGGTTGAGTAAGTTTGGGATCTGCCCGGACCACCTGAAATGGGAGTGGTGCAGGAATTGCATTTGTATGAGATCATTCATTCTATCTTAGGACTTTCTTCTGTAGTGCTTCGAAGCTGTCATCTTACTTTGTTCCTGTAGTTCACTGAATCTTGACAGCTGTCAGGCAAGACTTGATACAGTGACAATACAATCAATTAAAATGCCTGCAAAGAGACTGGGAAGAAGATGCTGGCTTCTTCCTAGCACACGAGTTCACCTGTCTTCACCAAGCACTAATTAATTATTCTGTTTGGAGAGTGCGCCACAATGTGACAGATCACAAGGGTCTTCAGACAAGATTTTGATGAGGAGTTTTGTCTGGCGTGTCCAGTTGTGCCTATGAATCTCATAGAGCTCAACTTTTCTCATATTGTTTAGCATCACTCACACTGGTGCAGTCATGTGCTGTAGTTACAGACTCATCTGGAATGGTGCTCCTTTACTTCAGGGCTCTTACTGCAGTCTTTGGTTATGCATTGTGTGTTTTTTGATGAAAGCTTACCTACCTGTCTGCACCATTAGCTCCATGAGACTAAGTCATCTTTGAATCCATAGCGCTTATCACAGTGCCCAGTGTATGAAGGCATTCTGTGAACACTTGTTGAAAGAAAGGATGCATAAATGATTAAAAGAACAAAAAGGGTATAAAGTCACATTTTAGGAGATGGACTGAAGATCCATTTGGTAAAAGGTGGGAAGGATAGGAAGCAGAATACATATGCAGTGAGATACAGAAATCTCTTTCACTGAGAAAGAGTACACATTCTACCCACAGGACCCCTTGTATCTACTCTTTCAACCTGAGTGACAGCTACCTCACAGTAAAACTGCAGTAAAGGCTACAGTCCCCATACTGCGCTGAGATTGGGGAGTCTTCATGAAGGGCTTGCTGAAAAGGGGGTGAGGTGAGACAAAAGGAGAGAAAAAGTTCACAAATGCATAGGTCTTGGTGCTAGAAAGGACTTGAGAAGACTACCTTGTATAGCCTCCAGCCTATGTTTGCACTTATAGATGTGGCATCCATAGGGGTTTGGTGACTTTTATGAAGTTCAAAGTCATGGTTATCTACAGGAAATGGTTTAAGCTGTTTCAGAAACCGGTTTAGACTCTTCTTAGAGTACAATTAGGCAGTTCCCTGTTAGCCTAAAGATGGACACCCGAACTTTTTGAAACTTCTTTGGAAATGACAGATAGGAATGGAATGAATCACCATGTCTGTGCACACTGGGGGAATTTCCCACAGCTGTGATGTGGCACTAAGACAAGGTATGGGGGTTAGCGTGGAAAAAGGTATAGGGGTGTAAGAGTCACATAGGGTGGTTCAAATTCTCTCCTGAACCAGCAACAGCAGCACCACCACAAAACACAGAAACTCCAACTTTCATTGCACCAGCAGAGGAAGTTCTTATGTGTGTAATGCAGAGCATGGCTGAATGTGGTGGTTTCAACACTGTGATGATGGAAAGCTCTCTGGAGGAGATCCTGCCAGCAATGTTGGAGACGCACAAGATGGCTGTGACAATGAGCTCAGTGCTGCCCAGACACCTTTACATACCAACCCCACCCCCCAGCCCCCGCCGCCGCCATGAAAGGACACATGTAACAGGAGGGAGACATATGCTTCTCTGCCTGACTGAATCCTAAATCGAAAGAACACTTCCCGAAGGGAGGAGAGCAGTGTCAAGACTGGCTGACAGCACCATAACATTGCAAATATGGGGAGGAACGGAGACCCTTTCTGATCAGGATTGTTGAAAATCCACGGAGGATCGGGGTGGGGGGCCCGGCCCACCTTCCCTTTTAACCCCTGGGCAGTGCAGAGGCCAGAAGCAGTCTTCCGAAGGATGCAGGCGTCAGAATGGTTCAGGAGGTCTGTCGTGGGGGTCATGGGCATGAACGGTCAGGGAGCAGCCCTGGGTCAGGTCCTCCTGCTCCTTCACCAAGGGAGCCGCCGCAGGTCACACACAGGAGTCTGCCTTGAGCGAGTCTAGTGCCAGGTGAAGAGAGATGTAGAAGATCAACTGGTGACCCATCCTTGAGGGCACTGCAAGATGTGGCACATCCAAGCTCCAGCCAATGAGGAACGGCTTCCCCCAACTGGCCACATTTAGGCTCATAATCCACATTCAAAATGGGCTCTGGGAGCAGGAGTAGGAGGCCGAGGCTGGTAAGGGAGCAGACCAGGCCTACTGAGGTGGGAATGGGTAAAGTCTGGAGGACAGGAACAGTGTCTTCGTTCCCCAGCCTGAAATGCACAGAGAAGTAAAGTATGGTTTTTAAGCAACAGCGAATGGCACCATTCTTGCCCAAACAGCCAAAGAAAGAATTGTTCTGTGCCCGTCCCCTTACGAGGCCATAGTGGGCTGGGACACCAGGCAAGTAAGAAGCAGTAAAAATGGCAGGTTTCTTCGTGGGAAGACAGCGTCTGCTGCGGTCCTGTACCTGCGTGTGCCTGTGCCAGGTATGCTGCTGAGAATGTGCTTCCAGGTGCCCCCTCCCCTCCTTTCCAAATGCAGGTGGAGGGGTCTGCCTGGCTTTTCCTAGACCCATGCTTCCTGAACTTTAATACGTTTATAGACCACCTGGGGATGTTGTGAAAATACAGCTTCTGATTCAGCAGGTCTGGGGTAGAGCCTAAGACTCTGCATTTCTAACAAGTGCCCCAAACCACACCTCGAGTAGCAAATGTGTGGACCCGTCGTTTCCAGACTTTGCGCCACATTGGAATCACCTGGCGATCTCGTTGAAGTACAGATCCTGATTCAGCAAGTCTGCACTGGGGCCTGAGATTCTGCCTTTCTGTCAAGTTTCCTGATGATGTCCATGCCGCATCTCTGCAGGCCGTACTTCAAGCAGCAAAGTCTTAGACGGCTAGTTCTCAAGTTTTAGTGTGCCTAAGACTTGCTTGGGGAACTAACAAAAATGCAGATTCCTGAATCCCCTCCCCCCGCCCCCGAGAGTCTAAGAAACTCTAGGAGAGCCTGGAAATGCAAAGCCTGAGATTTTTTTTTTATTTCTATGAAAGTTATAATTAAGGGAACAAAAAATATATGTTGGGTTTTTCAAAATCTTTTTACTTTATATTATGACAATTTTTAATGCTTATACTTTTTCACATTTTTATTAATCCTGGAGGAAGCCTGTCACTCACATAAGCAGGGAAAAGTTGTCATTGGATGGCATCATTGTCAATCATCTTGGATCAAGTGCAAGAAGCAGGTCACCTCAGCAGGGACAGGTTATTACTAAGTTGTGGGCTTTATTGGATTAAAAAACAAAAGCAAAAACAAAACCTTTCTGAGTGATATAACTCTTTAGATTCTGAAACTTTCAAGCCACAGTTTTACAAAGAGCGCCCGTGAATTACTTGGGGTATGGCAAGAATGGGAGTCTTTGGCTAAGAATTCCCCCAAAGAGCAGGTTAGGACTGGGGGACTGTAATCTGCATTTTTGCCAATGATTTATTTGATCCTTGTGCACACTTTCAGAAACACTCTAGAAAAAGGTCTTTGGGTGAAATGGTTCCACAATGTTCAGTTCTCTTTCTCTCTTTCTACTTTTTCTTTTTCTTCTTTCTTTCTTTCTTTCTTTCTTTCTTTCTTTCTTTCTTTCTTTCTTTCTTTCTTTCTTTCTTTCTTTCTTTCTTTCTTTCTTTCTTTCTCTCTCTCTCTCTCTCTCTCTCTCTCTCTTCCTCCTTCTTTCCTTACTGTACTTCCATACTGTAGTAATCTTCAAACTGCTCCTGAGAGTCTTATGGATCCACAGAGGTATCTCTGGAGCCACCTACCAGAAGCCAGCAAAGAATCTAAAGACCCTAGTTCTTTGTACCTTGATCCCACATCAGAACATCTGAGCTTTTATGTATATAGTCATTTATAAAGGGGTAACATACAAGAGTTCATCTGAAGAGTGCTACTGTTAACAGGAAACAAAATAAAACACCACTGTGAGCAGTAACAACTTGAAAGTCTCTGGACCAAGTAAGGTCATGGTAAAGCTCTCTGTGTCAGGCTCCAGCTGCCCCTCTGCCTTTGTCTTTCCAGCTTGCTGGAGCTAGATTTTCTCTGCACCTTACCTGCACACCTGCTGGTGCCATTGCCAACCCTGTCTGGAGCAGGGACCTGCTCGGCTGCCTCAGTGCCACCCTCTGGTGTGCATGGGATTCCATGGGGCTGCCTGCAATGGTGCCTGGGTCCTACTGTCACCAGCAGGTTGCTGTGGCCCCTACTGACAGGCTTGAGTGGGTGCCCAGTTTCCTGGGGAGAGGCAGTAAGGCTTAAGAAAGAGGAAAGGCTTTGAAGTCAGACAGACTCAGAAGCTAGCTCTGAGTCTGCCACTTCTTAACTCTTTGATCTTAAGCACACTGTCTCATGTCTCAAGGTCTGCTTTTCAAGTGCAAGCATAAGAACATTCACCTTTCAGGGTTGTTATGTGGTTCAATTAAATATGTAAAGAGCCTAGCATAGTACCTGGTGTTAGAAGGTGCTCCATGAGTGGTAGCTTCCTTTTAATTGCAGCTTAAGGCTTGTGCTGCCAAAGTGTTCTTGGTGCTTGATGTAACATCACTAGACATTCCAGACTTCCCTGGGGTTTCATGTTTAGTTTCAGATTGGAATTTGAAGTTATTTGGAGGTAAAAGATATTTAATGTGATAGCATTTAGTTGAGTATAAAATATTTGACAAATGTCTCATCATAGAAGATCAGGAGGAAAAAAATTAACCAAGAGCAAGTAAGGTTTGAGGAATATAATGGAGAAGTTTGGGGGAATCAGACATCAAGTAGGAGCTTATTGTCACTCCCAGGTTTGTAAAAACCTTCGCCCAGATTAGTAGCAATTTTTACCCTAGTTATAAAACATGTAGTGCCAATAATACATCATTTCAGCTTGAATTCACCGTTTTAACTCCTTATAAGGAGTTCTGTAGTAACATTAGACTTTCAGATTCAAACTGCAAGGTGACCTACTTAACTATTATTTTCATCTGAATTCTGTTGACTGCTTCGATGGCTAGGTATTAGGTTAAGCATTTCACACACTGATTTTCTGTGGACACCAACAACTCTCTGTCTTAGGTAGTATTGACATTCTCCTTTTGCATGGGTGGACACTGAGGTCCACAGGTAAAGAGCTTGGCAGGGTAACAAAGCTAGTGAGTGGCAGGGTGACACAGTGTCTGGCAGTGTGACAAGTCCACACTGAACCTTCGTGGACCCCAAGCCACTCAATGCCTTTCCATCAAGGCTTAATCAGGAAATGAAGAACAGAGCTCTTCCTAACCCGGCAGCGGCCCCCTGTGCCTCTTATTTCTCTGATTCATCTATTCTCTTAACTAGCAACAATTCAACTCGAAATGATTAGGCATTTGAAAAATCAAATTAATCGAAAAATCAAATTAATTGATCTTGAAGGGGGGAAAGAGTGCTTATATTTCCAAGACTGAGACTATTTCCCTCGACATAAACATAGTATCTATCAGTATTGAATGCTTTCACCAAGAGGATGACATGTGTTGTTGCATGTGACATGCAGGTCACCCCAAGAGACCCCAGGAGACATGGTCACCCCGATGGAGCTGAGGCATAGACATTTTGAGTTACTTTATTTTTGAAGATTTTTTATTTATTTGAGGGAGCGAGAAAGAGCACCAGCAGGGCAGAAAGGGAGAGGGAGAGGGAGAAGCAGACTCCCTGCCAAGCAGGGAGCCCAAAGCAGGGCTCTATCCCAGGACCCTGAGATCAGGACTTGAGCCAAAGGCACATGCTTAACCAGCTGAGCCATCCAGGTTCCTCTTGCGTTACTTTAATGTGGTCACTTTGTCAGGAAGTGGGGGAGCCAGGAATCCAGCCCTGATCAATCTGATTCTGAAACGTGTGCGTTTAACCTCTATACCACATTGTCTTTAGTTTTTGTAAAAAAAAAAAATTATTTCTCATTCACTTTTGTCTTCATTAGATACTAAGTACCTTGAAGACTTACTTTTTTGTTTCCTTTCACTTTCCTACAGGGTACAGTTCAAAGTGGTCCACACAGCAGGGGCTCTGAGTGACTTCTAAGATCTTCTGCTATACAAGGGGGTAAAGGGAGGTGCATTTATGACCTGAATCATACCACTGGCCACATTTGTTTTGTCCTACTGATTCCTGCGGACAAGCCCTCTCCCTTGGAGGAATCTCATCAGTCTTTCGAGATGTGTGATTAGATCTTCATTGGGCATGTGGTTTATCAGTCCACTTTTGTATCTTCCTGATAAGTGTGGACTGATTTACATGACTATGCCTGAGAGCAATGAATTACTAAGCAACACAGATGACTTGAAGAGTTTCTCTGAGTGGAAGTACACCAGGCTACGATCCATGGCATCTTGTTTACTCTTCATTCTAAACATTCATCAGCCGAGTGACAGTGCTTTTGCTTTATGCTCTACAGATGTTAGTGTCTTGTCTCTGCATTCTTTGACTTTTTATTGTCCTTGTTAAAAAACATAACGCAACAAGGCCGACTGCATAACCCGGTCTCCTCCTAAACTTTCCTTCTGAAAACTCTCTTCTTTTTGAATTCCTATTTACAGTTCTTGGTAGCAATTCATTTGTTTATTAATTTTTTTTCACTCAACAAATACCTATAGAGCCCCTGAGCTAAAAACACAGATACGGTTTTCACCTTCATAAAACTCACAGCTCTATTCACTTAATATAAGCTTGTGCCTCATGGCATTGAAATATACACACATACACACACCTTCTATAGTGTTAAAAAACAAAATTTCAACTGAGTAAATTTGAACATGGAATTGGCTTTATTAAGCAATTCATGAATAGCAAGTGGATAGTTTGAAACTGTTATTAAGTCTTGGTTTGCTGTTGTGAGGGGCAAATGACTATTTGGGGCTTGTTTTTTTTCTTTTTTTAACGATATATATGTTTTTATAGTGTTGATTAGTAAAATTTATTAAAGTTTTCTACAAAATCTATCTCATTTAATCCTCAATTCAGGAGGCAGAGATTACTGTCAGACAATGTATAAATGAGGAAAATAAGGTTTTGGAGGTCAATAATTCACTTGACTAACGGAGCCAATAAGTGGCACGTTTGGAATTTTAACCCAGTTCTTCAGAAAAGTCCACTGTCCTTTCTCAGTACTATGATGACGTCACTTTAGTTAGTGTTGCTTGGTACTGGCATTTATGTTTTTACTTGACTTTTAAAATCTTTCCATCTTATTTCTCTGTACTGAGTATTCACAGATCTCTTATGCATAATTATTGCTACAACACTGGAAAGTCCTAGCTAGCCCTTTGAGCCAGTTGGGATTTTTCATTCCCAAAACTTCCCTCACTATAGCTCATCACAGCACTTCTCTGTGGTCCATCAAAGTCTAGGACTTCTTGGATGGTAGTTATGATTATCTGTGAAAAAGATTGAAACTTAGGCTGAAAGTTCATGTTTTTAATGGAGTTGTATAACCAAATTCTTAGGTGAACTTAATAATGTGATAAAGATGGTGGTCTTCTTTTATTTCCTTTGGACTTGTTTTTCAAATATTAGGCTAGTCCAACAGAAGAAGCCCTTATGCAATATGAGAGCAAGTTGTATATGCTCTCTTGAGCCCTATGTAATAGGGAGGCAGAAGGAGGAAATAGATGGGCAGATGAGAGCTAAACATTGTAAAGGTTCTCTTGAATCCTAACTTAACCATGTCTAGAAGAACACCATTGTAGAGACTATGGTAGCATTAAAAAGATTGTTGCTAAAATAATAGTACAAATGTGTCTGAAAACTTGCTAATGATTGTGACACAGTAATATAAAAAATGTTATATGACATAAATTATATGAGGGTTCTCATATGTTCTTGCAGTGGGGTTTGGTAACACCAGGATTAGAATGAAAATATAGATTTCTGCTGCCTTAAATGCTTTTTGAAGTAAAATGGGTAAATAATAATTAAAAAAATTAATTTCTCTTGAAGTCAAACTGACTAACATAAGCCTGATTCACAATATCCTTTGGCTTTTTGTAGTTCATGTGGAATAAATATTCTCTAATTGGAACTTGGCTTTTGAACCAGTTGATAACAAGCAACTGTTTCATAATACTTTAAATCTATCACTCCAGGTGATCTCGATTATTGTGAAAGTACATGGCATTTATTCAAAGCATATTTATCGTGCATCTACTATAGGCATAACTATGAGGTTTTAATGGCATATGGTTTGGCTGCCGCCACCACGCTCCTTCCCATTGACTGAAAGTTATCTTTAGTCTTTCTGCAGGATTAATACTTAGAATGTCAGCAAATTCAGCCCATCACCTCTCTTACTACATTCATCTTCCTATCAGGGTAAGTGCAGTGATTTTTTAAGACCATGTCAGGGGGGTGGGCAGTTTCTATGACTTTGCATAGTTTCTGGTCCCTGGAGAACCCACTGGCTCCATCCTTTCCCAGCAACTGCACTCTAACGCACCTGCAGACTTCTCTTATTTAAATATTCTCCTGATTCCCAGACCCATACTATGTTTTACTTATAGTTTCTGACTCCCTTTAAATCTGAGTTGCAGTTCCTCTGTTTTGCTGTGTTTCTTCCCATCCTGCCATCTGTAGAATTAAAGGGATCATTCATGTTTGACTCTTGTCAACACCTTAGCCAACCTTGTACCAAGAGTTATAACTAATGGCTACCATTTATTGAGGGCTTATTATGTGTCAAGTTGTATCCTAGGGAATTACAAATTTAAATTAGTAATATCATGATAATTTCAATTATTTGGTGTAGTTTTAATAATTAAGATATTAATGTTATTATCTATTATAAATTATAACTATAAATAGAGTTAATATTATAAGTTATTCATGTAATCTGCATAGTAACCTGGTGATATGCATGCCCATTTTGCAGATGAGAAAGCAGAGGCTAAAGAGATAAAAGTGACCACAGTTACATCATAACTACTATACAAACAACACAATTCTTTTTCTCTAGAATCTCACAGTCTAAATTTAAAGAGCTGTGTTGTTGGGAATTGGTTGACTATTATCCACAAGAAATATCATGGGAGTTCAGATGAGAGAGAATATTTTGACCTTTGTTTTGGAAAGTTTCTTGGAGGTGACAGAATTGAGCTGATTATTGAATGGTGGATATGACATACAGTCCTTACTAAAGTTTTTCAGATTCATTCATATAAATCCTCCACGTTTCTTGTTAAATTTTTTGACATTATACTATGTATTTTTGAGTTATTGTGATAGCATAATTTTTTCATTTTGTTTTCTCTAACTGGTCATGGCTGGTGTATAGGCAATTTATTGATTTTGGGATATTTATTTATAATCTGCAACCTTGGTGAGTTCTCTTATTAGTTCTACTACTTTTTTATTTGATTCCCTTAAGTTGCCTGAGTAGGCAACAATTATATCATCTTCAAATTAAGATATATTTGGCTCCTCTTTTCCAAAATACATATCTCTCAAATTCCATCACAGCATTGGGTAATATTGGTAACAGCCAACATCCTCCTCTTATTCTGAATTTTAATAGAAATACTTTATTTTTAATATTTTAAACTTCACAGTTAAATGTAATATTGACTATTGGTTTAAGATGATATTCCTTCAAGTTAGGGAAGCATCCTCCTGGTCCTAGGTAACTAAGGGTTTTTTTTTTTGTTTTTTTTTAAAGATTTTATTTATTTATTCATGAGAGACAGAGGCAGAGGGAGAAGCAGGCTCCCAAGGAGCAGAGAGCCCGATGCGGGACTCGATCCCAGGACCCTGGGATCATGACCTGAGCCGAAGGCAGACGCCCAACCATCTGAGCCACCCAGGCGCCCGGTAACTAAGGGTTTTAAGCAGTAGTGGATTTTGAATTTTATCCAAGATTTTTTGGCATCGGTTGCATAAGATGTAGATAGGATAGAGCTGTTTGCTTAAAATAGGAAGAATGGCATAAGCAAATGTGCTGCAGTGGAAATGCACAAGACACATCGGAGCAGACAAATTTGGTTGAAGAGGTAGATTCATGTTGATGAAAGATGCAAAGAGATTAGAGACACAGACCTGACTGGAGAACATTGAATTCTAGGCTGAGGAACTTGGCTTCACTCTGTAGAGTACATCGTGGGAAGACAGTGAAGAATTTTGGAGAGAAGGATGATATGAACAAGCAGGGTTTTGTTTGTGTTTGCTTTTTTGTTTGTTTGTTTGTTTGTTTTTTGGAAGCTTAATCTTCCATCTTTGTTCAGAACCCATTAGCTGATAATCTTGTGTGAAGGCCATTGTAATCATTGGGATGTAAGGTAATAAGGGCCTGACCCAATCTGGAGAAGAGTCTGAGTAGGAAACAAGTCCATTAATTCCATGGGCATGGAGGGTTACATACCTGGTATGTGGTGCCAAAATTCAACACCCAAAAAACAAATAATCAAGTCAAAAAATGGGCAGAAGACATGAACAGACACTTCTCAAAAGAAGACATAAAAATCGCTAATAGACACATGAAAAAAATGGGTGTTGTTCATTATCATTAGCCATCAGGGAAATTCAAATCAAAACCACATTGAGATAGCACCTTACACCAGTTAGAATGGCAAAAATTGACAAGGCAAGAAACAACAAATATTGGAGAGGTTGTGGAGAAAGGGGAACCCTCCTACACTGTTGATGGAAATGCAAGTTGGTACAGCCACTTTGGAAAACAGTGTGGAGTTCCCTCAAAAAATTAAAAATAGAGCTACCCTATGACCCAGCACTTGCACTCCTGGGTATTTACCACAAAGCCACAGATGTAGTGAAAAGAAGGGCCATATGCACCCCAACGTTCATAGCAGCAATGTCTGCAATAGCCAAACTATGGAAAGAGCCAAGATGCCCTTCAACAGATGAATGGATAAAGAAGATGTGGTCCATATATACAATGGACTATAACTCAGCCATCAGAAAGGATGAATACCCAACTTTTACATCAACATGGATGGGACTGGAGGAGATTATGCTAAGTGAAATAAGCCAGGCAGAGAAAGTCAATTATCATATGGTTTCACTTACTTGTGGAATGTAAGGAATAGCATGGAGGTCATTGGGAGAGGGAAGGGAAAAATGAAGGGGGTGAAATTGGAGGCGGGAGATGAACCATGAGAGACTATGGACTCTGAGAAACAGACTGAGGGTTTTGGAGGGGAGGGGGTTGAGGGGATGGGTTGGCCCAGTGGTGGGTATTAAGGAGGGCATGTACTGCATGGAGCACTGGGTGTTATATGAAAACAATGAATCATGGATCACTACATCAAAAACTAATGATGTATGGTGACTAACATAATAAAATTAAATTAAATTTAAAAATATTCACTTAAAAAAAAAAGAAATAGAAGAATGGTATTTATTATATGGAAATGCTGATTTGAGCCACATTAGTATGTGAGGAAAGGATTATAGGAGTACTGCAGTTTTGAATAAATAAGGGCAGCGAGAAAAAAAATGAAATCAAGATATAACAAGTCAGGAAAAGAAAAATGAAAGGTGGTAAGAAATGTGAAATCGACTTTTCTTAAACTGACTGAACTAAACTGGAATGATCTTGAATAGAATTCAATAGACATTAGCTGTGGCTTATGAGAAAGGTACAGGTTGGAGGAAAAAGTCTGCAAAGGATTTGAACAACAGCAATACCTCAAATATTGAGAGTTAATACACTTGCCAAGGGCCAGGGCCAGCTAAATGAGAATAAGCTGAAGGATGCTTTCCTCAAGAGGGTGGAGACCTGAGCATTTTTGAGGATAGGGAGCCAACAGAGAAAAATTTTGAGCAAACCAGATATTTAAGGAATTATTGACAGAAAAAAAATCTGCAGAGATAGGCAAGTAGGAGGTTTGGAAATGAAGAAGGGGAAATAGGACCAGGAAGCATATGTAAGAGTTAATTTAGGAAAGGGTGAGTGTGTAAAAGTACATAGGAATGTGCCCCAAATATGTACATAGATATTTTCTGGGAGAGAAAAAGAAAAATGGCCTCAAGCTTCACAGTGGCATAACAGATGGGGTTATCTGCTCTGAAGATGGAACTAGACACAGGATATTAGAAAAGCAGGACAACAACCACAATGTGGAATTTTCCAGAGTATTAATTAGGGGAAAAAGAATTTCTGAGCATTAATTAGGAGCAACTGTCTGAATCTATCAAGGACTGATGGGCTAGAAGATAAAGTTTACTCAGTGTGTGTGACCTTCTCTAGCTGTTTTCTAGGGCAGGGGGTGATCTAGGGTTGAGGACTGGCATGAGGAATGGGAAGGAAGTCCAACGAGGCAAAGGGATAAGGAGTTATAGTTTCTCTACCATCAAAGGGCTGACCAAAGCTTCAAGCTGCAGTAGAAATTCAACCATAATCTAGTAGATTATTATAGATGATAAGTAGTCAGCCTTCATTATATACAAGTTAACAGGAGAAAAATAGGCATAAAATCTTTAACTGCATAGTCCCACTGTAGACACACATCAGTAAGGCTGGCCCTTGAGCTACCTAATCTCAGCAGTAGGAGTTTTGTTAACCATGTTTATCTTTGAGTTGACTATATCATGACATTGCTATATATTTTTTGTCCCTGCCCAGTGAAGTAAAAAGAAAATTGAGCTAGTAATCAATAAGTGTAGATTTTTACCATTATCTCTGCCACACAGCTGTGTAATTTGGGGTAGACTGTATCATCATTTTGGATCTTTATTTCTTCATCTGTTAAATGGAGGGGATGGGGAGAGAGAGCAGGTTGGGGGAGAAGGCAGAATGAGAAGGACTGAGACAGAAAGGGAGAGAGAGAGATTAAAGTAGATGTGTTTAAAGATGTCCTCCTGGTTCTAACAGTTCATAACCATAAACCAATGAGCATTTTCTATGGCCTTAGAATGCTTTTAACATTCTTTTTGAATGAGATCCTTTTCTTCCTCATTAACTCTTCATGAAAATTGTCCAGCATGTCTGCAATCATTTTCCTCTTTATTTAAAAATCTTCACCTCCTCTTCCTTCCCTCTCCTCCCCCTCCTCCTCCTTCAACATGTGCTAAGAAAGATTAAGACCATAATTTCTCTAATAAAATTATTTATACAATCTATTTCCTTTTTCTCTTCCTTGGTTCCCTCTTACTAGGGTGTCTTTTCACTATTTTTGAAAAATAAAGACATCATTTTTATTACCATTATCATGATTATGGCATTGATGCTGCTACAATGCTCTATAAATGAAATTTATTTATCTTCCAATATCTCATGTAGCTAAGTTCCTGCTAGAGAGACTAGCAGAACTCTAAAGAGGCCCCAAGCTAAGCTTTTACTTCAAGAGTCAGCCAATGAATGTTGCCATTCTTTAATTAACAGGAAAAAGGTGAATTGGTTCCAAGTTCTAATTAAGAGCTTGTAATGGTCTTGCACTGGAATGTTTATTAAGGAACCAATGGTGACTTTAGGCAAATATGCTTTTTTTAAAAACATCAGTGTTACTTAAAGATAAATTGGTGACTAGAGGTATTTTCCTTGGTGTACCTAAATGTAAAGATTGTATTTATGAAGACACAGATATAGAATTTAGTCCATCTAAAAGTGATAAGTTCAAACCCAATCAAAACAAGATCAAGGACTTAAATGTGTTCCTTTAATTTTGTTTTGATTAATTTATTTATATCTTATGTCATATCCACCCTCCCCTGCAAAAAAATCCCACAAAACTCAAAGCAACCTAATAAAGGTAATAAAATATAGCACAATAAAATAAGTCTAGACGTTCATATGCTATACTGCAATATGTTAACGATTGAGTGATGGGAAAATCTTTAATTTTCTTAAATATTGTCTATCTGTCTTCTCTAAACTTCTCATCAGTGAACACATATTAACAATATGACAAAAATAATATATGTAAAAATGTTAAAATACAGGAGCGATAATTTAAAATGAAGTTAAAGGTGAGATTAGTACTTGGAATGCATGCTCTGATTTAAATATGATTGTTTGATACCAGCCACAAATTTAACTATGAGTTTTCTAGTATCCAACGCAAAAAGGAAAACAGCCAATTCCATAATCCAGAAGGTGCATGAGTTTAAAAATCATCTGTTTCTCAAGAGAGGAAGACATAATCCTGTTGTTGATACTTAAGAAATATCTCATACCTGGATTACACTGTGTAATGTGATAAGTAATAACTCAAACAGTATTCTAGAAACCACAGTGATGAGTTGTCTGTGTAGCTCTCAATTCAGACTAATGATATTTTACCAAAGAATAATTTGGTATAAAGCAATTGTCTAGGAGGTGGGCATGATGCCCGCAATATATTGGACAGAACTAATGACTTGGCTCATTCCAGACCTAGATTTTAGAGTATCTACAGGAATGGATATACTGCATATCCTTTAAGCAACTGTACATAAATATTGTTTCTTTCATTCAAACTTTTAAATAAGCAATAATAAATTTGTCATTATCTTTCCTGGTAAGCCTCGAGAATGCAATCATCTGATGAGATTAGTTAAAACATAGACATGTTTTCTTCAAGAATATTGAAGTAGTAGAAGAATTTTATAAAAAATTTAAGGTTTTAACAGGGACAGATTCATGAATAGATGACCATCCCATCTCTCTCAGAGATTGTCAGCAAAAACACTTGTAGAAAGAACCAATGCTCTCCTTAAAAAGTGAAGTTGGACTTAACGCCTTAAATGGGGGTTTAGCTTTATTTTAAATGTGTAAAGTTAAAAACTGAGTTTAAATATGTTATTCCTAAAAATCCAAACTTGATGTTACCTTCATCCAGTTTCCCTTAATGTTAGCATCTTACATAACTCTAATGCATTTGTCAAAGCTAAAAAATTAATCTTGTTACAATACTATTAATTGAAATACAGACTTTATTTGTATTTCACCTGTTTTTTCCACTTATGTTCTTATTCTGTTGAAGGATTTGATCCAGGATACCATATTACATGTTGCCATATAGTCACCGTACTCTCTAGTCTGTGATAGTTTCTCAGTCTTCCCTTGTTCTTTATTTATTTGGGAATTTTGAAGAGCAGTGGTCAGATATTTTGTAGAATGTCCCTTGGCTTCAGTTTGTCTGATGTTTCCTTATGATTAGACCCTAATGGATTTGGAGAAGAAATGCTAAGGAGGTCAGGGACATTTTCATTGCATCATACCATATTGAGTACATATTATCAACATGATTTATCACTGGTGATGCTGCCATTGATCACTTGAGTAAGGTGGTATCTGCCAAGGCTCTCCTTCTAAAGTTATTATTTTTCCTTTCATACTCTATTCTTTGGAAGTGAGCCACTAAGTTCAACCAACATTCAAGGGGAGGGGAATTAAGCTCTGCTTCCTGGAAAGGGTAGTATCTACATATATTTCTTAGAATTCTTGTCTGTGGAAGATTTGTCTCTTCTCCCCCATTTATTTCTCGTTCAGTTTTTTATTTACATCAGCATGGACACATGGATATTTGTTTAATTCTGCAAGTTTTAATCCAGTGCTATAGTTCTTTATTTTGTTGCTCAGATTGTTCCAGTTTTGGCCATTGGGAACTCTCTTGGGTTGGTTCCTGTGTCCTTTTGATATAAGTCGTCTCTTTTCCTTTTTCTTTTGTTCTTTTGTCTTTCTTTTCTTTTTCTTTCTTTCTAGCACTACAAGATACTCCAGGTTCACCTTTCTTTTCCTGCCCCAGCCCAAGAATTTAGCCACATCTCCAAGGAACCCTGTTAACTAACTTATTTTTTATTCATGAGCGCAGAAACTTACAATAAGGTTTATTTTCACTTAAGTGTCTGAAAGCTGATGCAAATATGCAGATGGTCCATCTTATGCATATGGATCTTCCCTTGATCATTTAACTTTTACAGTGTCAGAAATCATATCTGACATGCAATTGAAGAACTTGCCAGTTATCAGAAAGCTTATTGTTATGGTTTTAACCAGATGAATGCCATTTATGCGAGGTCTGAAAAGGTATTATTCCTGTTCAGTCAGATCTTTGGTGACCAGGAATGATTTAATTAAATTCTGCTCTAAGAAATAGTGCAATGGCAATTTGTGTTTTTGAATCTAGTAGAGATTAGTGTACATTTCTTAGCCTGCACTTTCTAAATATATTTCCTAGTTTATATGTCCTGAAATATGTTACCAACATTGCTGAGCTCTGGACAGCTGGTCAGAGCTAAATGCAAGCTATTTTCCCCCATGAACCATATGTTCTGGGAATCACTTTGCTGATAGATTTATAACCCTTTGCTGTGATCAGGAAGAAAGTAGGTGTGTCTGAAATATACTATGCACAATTCAGGCACAACCAGGGAGAGGAATAATTTATTGGCACTTCTCTGGCCTTATGAATACAGAAAGGACAGAAAGTAGATTGTCAATGTGGAAAAAGACTATAGGGGAGTTCACATTTTTTAAAATGTTCCATTATTTAATCCAATTATTTTTAAAAAATATTATTGTAACCTTCCTAGATAAGTTCAATTTGCTTCGCTAACTCCCACATCAAAATATCTCACAGCACAATATCCTAATATTGAAAAGTTAGGAGAAAAATCTTTTTCTTAATAACCTTATAATCTCCTTATGACCTTATAATCTCCATGATGCAATGTTTATTTGATTTACTGCTTCAGTATGTTCTCTTTAAGGATAAGTTGCTTTGGTAATGGTCAAAAATCAGTAGTTTTATTGTCTCTTTCTTTTATTTTAGTGGCCTATATACTACTAGGAGACAGAAACTAGACATATATAACAGTAAAAATATGTTGGGGAAGGAACTAATTCATGCTTACGTTTGAACATGGAGAACCAGTCTGGCCTTAAAAAACTAATTCATCAAAACCTTTGTTTCAACACCCCTGCTTTTACGTTATTGAAAGAAATTTCTGATAATCTGATTTCCTGAATAGTCTGAATGGGCCACACTTTCCATTCTGCCTCATCATTCACAATGTCTTTAGCTCCATGGAAACAAGCAAAACAGAGAGAGGAAGAAAGAGAGGTTGGTCGCCATAATAATGTTAATTATATCACCAGGTTTTACACTATTACAGAATGTCTTATGTGCCATCTTTTTTGATACTCTTAATCAGTTTCACCCAAACACTGATTCAGGCAGAGCTTCTTGGGTGTCATTTCAAACTCTCAAGTGCTTTTACTAATGGCAGGACCAGAGCACCAAGTAAGGATAGATGAATCTCCAGGTCTTCATTATACACCCAAGCAGCCTGAAGATTTCCAGGGAATATAGCTCTCCCTTGACCCAGAACACCTTCAGAAAATGCACTGAGTCAGAGACACTGGAAAATAAAGGGTACACAAATACAATTTGGGGGGGGCAGATTAGTGGGATGGCATCAACTTCATTGAAGAACTGAAAAATATGAATGGCCTAAACATAAAGATATAAAAAGTCATACTTGCTGTTATTGTTTCCAGTTTTGTTAATTTGGTGAACAGCCCAAGGAGAGATACTGAAGAGAGGACATGAGGGGGGCTCTGGTGACAGAGATCCTTTGAAGTAGCCAAGTACACCAAAACTCCCCCATTCCAATAGCACCAACTGCAGCCAGAGATACACTTAGTGTGATGGAAGTATCAGTTTCCAAAGTTAGAAGGAGCCTTAGCCATTTCCCCATTTTACAAATGATGAAACAAAGTTGAGAACTTGTCCAGCCCCACTCAGATCGTTTTTCCTACTTTTAAAGTCTCCACAAAAAGATAGTAGAACTCTTTCTTCTGTAACCCCTTCCAGACTTCATCATTGTTAACTATTATGGTATTTCTCCTGAGGTCTAGCTTGAATCACTCATGCTGCATTTTATGCCATTTCCCTTGAGAAATAGGATAAAAACAAAATACATATATCCTTGTTTGTGCATCTTCCTAACTCAATGGAACATTCTTCAAATTAAGGAGATATGATTTGGGAGAATCTGTCTTTAGAACTGGCAAAAAGAAAAATCTGATTCATACCTCATTAAAGCTTCTTTTTTCAAGAACATCCTTTTTCCCTTTTCACTAAAGCATTGCTTTTCACAATAGACTGCTCTCTTACACTAATGTCTTTGTCTTAAGATGTTAACTATTTGGGGCACCTGGGTGGCTCAATTGGTTAAGCGTCTCACTCTTGATTTTGACTCAGGTCATGATCTCAGGGTTGTGAGATTGAGCCCTACATCAGGCTCACACAGGGTCATGGAGCCTGTTTGGGATTCTCTCTGCTTCTCTCTCTCTCAAAAATAAAATGTTAAATGTGAATGATTCTTCATTTAGACAGACTTTTGTCAATCAAACCTATATCAGATGTAGCAAAAACACCTAAATTTTTATTTTTCATAGCTTTGCTCATTATTGCTCTGCAGCAGGATACCATTAACTTCATAGAACAATGAAAATCAAGACTCAACAGGGGAAAAGCACCATCGCAAAGTTCTTGAAACCACATTGGCATAGGGAATTCTTGGCAAAAACTTATCTATGGATAGTAATAGAATGCAATTGTATGAAAAGCTATCCTTACATAAGTTAAATTTCTCTTACCCGGAATATGTAAACTAATGATCCAGGTATTAGTTTACATGTTAAACCAAATGTTATTTAGAATGGAAATAAGGAGACTTTTATTTTTTTCACCCTAGAGAGACTCTGCTAGGTTATAGAATATCTTTTAAAGAAAGTAGCTGTTTGTTAAGCATTAACACATCTAGTACAGTGAAGACCTGCCAAGTTCACCTACACACGGGAGGCACCAGTGAAGGTGTGTTACTCAAGTTGACCTATAACAAGGAGAGTTAAGTAGCCCACAGTTACCAAATTACTGAGTATCCAAAAATGGCCACTTAACTCCTTGGATGTCTTTTAACCAAACTCAGGGCTATTGAGAACAGCTTCTCGTTGGCTAAAAGAATTACTTTAGAGCATTATGGGCATTACTTCCTGTTCGTCATTTTCCTTCTAGCCAAAGCTCATTATCTGGCCTTATGCAGCTGATGCTAGTTTGATGCCCAAGATGTGCTGAGAACGTTTTGGCAACTTCAATAATGAGTGCAGCTTCCCTAGGTGCTGCCAGTGCTTCATACTGCTGTGTTTGGAGAAGTCCTTGCATGGCATCCAATTCAATTATCTCTATTTTCAGATAAGAAACTCTGGCTGAGGCAGATTGAGTTACTTGCTCAGGACACCCAGCTTAGTAATGACAGAGCTTCAAAGAAAGCCCAGTATCCGACTTCCACCCTGGTGCTATCCAACTTGTAGATCACAAAACTGCCCCTTGATCCTCTAAGTGGGAGGGGAGAGGAACTTCTAGTTCAAAGTCATGGCAGCACCACATAAAACACAGTGTATTATAACTGGAAACACAGGGGGATGGAGTAGGATCTGGGTCTCATAATGAGTGAGTGCAAAAGTGCTAGGGAAGGCTGCCTGGGAGATCATGGAGGTGAAGGCAGGGGAAGAGTAGGGACACCCCTGGGGCTTAGGGAACAGTCCACTTTTTGTTTTGTTTTGTTTTGTTTCTTTGTTGTTTTTGTTGTTTAGTCTCATCCCTTTATATTAGAAGCCAACCAAGCCTCAAATAAGGCCTTCAGTGTTTAAATTCCAGTGTTGTTGTTGCCTTAAGCAACAACAACAAAACCCCTAACATGTATTGAATGTCTGTTATGGGTCAAGAACTATGTTAAACTCTTGAACTGCCTTAGTCAATTTAATCACCATAGATTTCTGAGCATGCAGAAGGTACCATCTTTGCTGTTATCCAACCTTCATCCAGGAGTTTGCCTTTCCAGCTTCATGTCTAGATTCTCTCTCTTTGTCCAGCAATGGGACTGCATTTGGCTCTTCATTCTGTTTGCACCATGCACAGATTAAGAACCAATCTCCCCCGCAAACTGTACTCCATTCAAGCTCTAGAAACCCTTCACTAATCTGGCCTCCTGAAGATAATTGCTGGCCCTGGAGCTAGAGCCTCCACTATGAAGCAACTTCTTCCTGAGATCTGGGAAAACTCACTGGCCCCTTGTTATCCTCTATGTATATGTGATTTAATGTCATTTTTTTTCAATTAAGAAATTCCATTCTATTCAAAGTTAGTGGAGTGATGTGATAGTACGAACTTCGCTGGGCTGGTGCTGCCATCATAGGCTTGAGCTCCTCTTGAGTGCCAAACTAGCCATTTACCTGACGTTCACATACTCCATGCTAATTTACCTCTCTGTGACTTTGCACCTGCTCTCTTTTCTATTTAGAACACTTTTCTTCCTTCATCAGTCTGGAAGTTTGCACTCTGTCTTTCAAGCTCAGCTCAAATGTCCGGTCTTTTGACTTCTCTGATCACTCTTTTCCTCTTCCACTGTGGGGAGACTGTCTTTGCAGAGGAAGAAAAGAAATTGTGAAAATGGGGTTCTAAAGTTGTCAGGAACCTTAGAGATCAATTGCTCAAAATTACAATTTTACAGGATAAAAGATCAAAGAAATACAAGAGTGGTAAGAAGACCAATGAATACTTTTTGATACAGAACAGAAATTATGATTTAAGTTGCCTCATTTCTAATCCAGGGTGTCTTCGAAATGTAGGCTGTGGCCACATTAGATTGTGAACTTAACATTCTATACAGAGGAGATGCATTTGGCTGCCTGCCTTGACACTGTTCTGTGAATGCAGTGCGCAGAGCAGCATCTTCTCTTAAAAATGAGGTTGAGACAAGCATTTCACTTTGTGTTTCTGAACTCAGGCACATTAATGGAGCAGCCTGAATGTCAGATTCATATTATCAGAAAGGGGCAGCAAAATCTGCCTCCTCAGGAATCTGTGAGGCTTTGAAGAATGAGGGGAAAGAAACAAGGACCAATGAAGATAGATCACTGAATAAGAAAAACAATGAGAAATTGTTTTTTTTTGAATTAATGCATAAGGGAAAGATCTCCAGCATACCAGGCCTTTGTGATTGGTAGTTAAATGTCTATCTGTTGGTAGAAAAATATTCACTGGACAGTAAAGTGACCAGTAATATTTGAGAAAATGAGAAGCTATTGAACAGGAATAATAGAATCAAACAGGCAGTGAGAAGTTCAGAGAACTCTTCGACAAAAGGAAGGTAGCAACTTTCTAGAGACAACCTATTCTAAGTGTAGCTGTGTATCCAGAGGGGGGGGGAAAAAAACCCAAATTCTCCAACAGTTGAATTTATGGTAATGGAATATAAGCACATCGGCTCACCAGGACTGAGTACTCAACAAATAAGGAAGTAGGAAAAAAATAACTCTGCCCTTCAGAAATACATTTTTTCACTTTAGGTAGCAAGAGTTGAGAGATTTCTTGATGCAAAATGCCTGAAGTCCTGCTATTGCATTAGCCTTTATGGTTGGAAATTGGAGGATTCACTGGAAGCAGCCAGGGATCAAAGCAGAAGGTGAATGCCCTGAGTCTGATAGAGTGTCAGACACATGAGGAGAAGCAAAGGCAAGTTTTCTGTGAATGCCAAGTGCACGTTCCCCTGGGTAAAAGGGAGGACAGCTGTTGGGTTGCTGCCTGATGGGGTTAATCTTGACAAGCTTTTTTGCAGTTGTTTCATCTCTATGATACCACAAGATAAAAATAGTAGTATCTGTTAGAGCTTTTCAGTTTTTTAAATGCTTCAAATTACATGACTTTTAATAGCTTATGCTCACAATCACCCTGTGAGTTAATGCATTTTTATTGTCTGCACTGATCTGTGGCAAGTCAGGGTCCCCTCCACTTTGTCCCCAATCATCACCACTTCCATGTGATCCCGATCCTGTTGTTCCCTCCATTAAGGCCTGACTTGTGTCTGACCTTCGACTCTGACTCCCATTTTCTGGTCTGCTTTTGCTCTTTGAACTTTTTAAAATGCTTATGGGTGCACAACCAGACTCCAAGTCCTCTAAACACTTGAGGCCACTCATCCAGTTCTTTACACTTTTCACCACCAGCCAAATCCCCCCATTCTCCCATCCCCACCCAGGTAACTCTCTCCTTAACCCATTCAGTGGGTGGGAAATAAACCTTAATACTTTTCTGACTGCCCAGTATTCTAACTGGGCTCATTTTTCAGACAAAGAAACTGAAGCTGAGAGAAGTTTCATTGGCTAAGATCACATATCTCATAAATGCTTGAATTACAACTCAAATTTAAGCTATCTTTAATTATCAATAGATTATACATTAACCACCCTTTGTATACTCCCCAGTCACATATCACTCAATAGCACATGCTCTTTCAATGTAAATTAACTGTCTTTCCTTTAAAAATTTCAAGACAGGGACAGCCTCCTACTTGTTAATTTTGCAAGTTTAGTAGTAGCAGGACTGAGCATGGGCTGGGTTGCTTTGGCTTGGTGTACGTGATATCAGATAGGGAAAATATCAGACAGATCCAGATAGAATTAGACAGTAAATCTATAACCCCAGTTAGGGAGCTGTGTCTACTCACATGTGTATATATACATGTCGCTTGGAGGGGAAGTTGGGAAGTGGTGGTCAGGGATCAAGTTAAGAAAGTGGTCGAGTGTCACATCATGGAGGGTCTTTATGCAATATTAAGAAATTTACATCTTGAAGACTTGGATACTTGAGTGAGGCTTAAAGTGATTTTAAGCAAGAGAATAATGGAATCACATTTATGGTATTTATATTACATCTTATGGCTTCACACTTCTGTGTACAATATATATACTCCCAACAGACTTAAAGACATAGACAAAAAGAGGTCAAAGTCCTGAGGGGATTCTGAAACCATAAGCAAAGCCAAAAGGATCATCTTTCATCATGCAAATGAATTCCAGCATCCCTCTTTATATCTTTTTGATAATTTATAAATTTCATAGAAGACAAAGATTGAATTATGTGCAAAAAATATTTTAAATCAGATATCAGCTCAAGGGTTTTGAACTATTTTCCATTTCATTTTAGAATATAATTGAAGAAAACATACTATGTGTTGTACACCATTTAATTTCCATTAATAATAGTACCTTTTTGGAGATGTCCTTGGATGACCTACCATGGTCTCCCAAAAGCAGAAAGATAGATAACAAGTAGATTGTTCATCAAGTGACATTGCTTTTATCTGGAAACATCCCATTGCTGTTGAAGGTTTTTTTTTTAAATAAGTTGAAAGTCCTGAATTGCCTGAGTTGCAGTTTTCTCATATGAATATATAATAAATCATCCTCAAAGTCTGACTGTATAAACAAACAGTTTCTGTTCTAAAAAGGGCTTGCTCTGAGGCCCAGAGAATCAAAACAACTTTCAGGGTAACTAAAATAATACTCTCAGCCTTTATAAATTATTGGATTGTAATAATAAAAAAGCCATGCTTAGACCCAAACAGTGGCATCTACTTTGGCCTATGTTTCTCCCTACAAGTACTAGGGGTGACCCATAACACAAAATAATCAGCATCCCAGATAACCAATCCCTGACAAGCAGAAAGATGGCTAATTTCTAGGCGATGTCTAGGGCAACAAACATAGACAGACACTTGGCCCTCGCACAGAGCGGCTGTGAAAAACCTCATTAATCATGAATAAGGCAGGAAGCCACCATTGGACATTTCAAGAGCTATAACTTCATAAGAAACCTGAAGAGCAGAGTTTGATCAGTATGTTAGAAGCTGAACCACAGAGATCTAAGAACAGGTAATGCCAGGAGTTGGAGAATTTAGAGAACTTAATCCTGAAAACACATGGCTCTTGTTTATCGCAGCTCCCATGTTACTATATAATTGAATGTTATTATGAAGACTCAGTTGCTTCCTGTGCATGTCCCAGACAGACTGTTAATGTGGTAATCCTTAAAACTGATATGTTTCTAACTCATGGTTCAGAATTTACTTATAGGTATTGCTCAGGTGTGTGAGGGAAGGAAAGGGGAAGAGGGCCCCATTGGCAGGCCCAGATTCTGTACTCCACTCATCAAAACAGAAGGCTGGAGTTAATTTGTTTGATCCTTCTTAGAAAGCAGTTTAGGTACCATCTGTTGATACATATCCCTTGAAGGTCTACTTCACCCTAAGTGGCTTATCAAAATATTCCTCCCAAACACATGCAGACCTGTTCCCCACTTCTTCCCATCCAGGAGTTCTGATAAATAAACTTTTCTTCCTCTTTTTACACTCTATGTAACATTTTAATGCTCCAGTCAGTTGCCAGTTGACCTGACCCCGATCACAGCTGAATGTCATCCCTCTAAAGACCAATACACACAGTCAGTGCAGCTTATTGTTTTATAGCATATTTATGGTTTATCAAGCTTATTCAAATACATTTCTTTATTTCTTTCTTTACACACCCTTCTGAACATGAGAGAGAATAAATGGCTTACCCAAAGTCATACAGATCGTAAATGGCAGAGCTAGAAACTCAGATCCTCTGGCTCTAAATTCCATAATCTGTCCTTTAAAGAATGCTTCTAGATCGGGCCTTATAACTCTTCTCTGTGCCTTCAGGTCATTGCAAAAGGAAAAAAACAAATAGCCCTTGCCTTAGGTAGTTATGATACACATGAAGGGGGACTTACGATCTAGGTCAATAGGTATGGCACCTTTGATGATAGAGCAGGCTGTGTACTCTAGCCCTTTTTAAAAGAAATACTAATTGTCTTCACGACTCTAAGAAGCAAAGATACTGATGGGTAAAGTAAATAACCCTGGAGTAATCTATGATTTGAGGGCTCATTAACTCCTGTATGTCTCTTGACAATAATGGAAATTTTGTAATTTGCTGACTCTTTAATAACATGACCAAGCTGAATGTTTCAGTATATATTGTGAGCAATTTGGTAGAGTGAAGTAAAGGAAATAAATATTTGTAGTTAACAAGAGCACAATTTCTAAGACTTTTCAAAATCCCATTTATTTACAAGTCGGTCTTTCTTTAAAATAATAATAGAGAATTTCAACTAGAGTAAGATTTGCACAAGTGAACAAAAAGCTGAAGTATAGATGTATTTTTTACATGTGAGTTTTATCACTTTCATCTACTCATAGTATGCAGAACTAAGATAATATAAAGTTCATAATTAGCATATTAAAGTAAGAATCAAAAACAGCTTAATTTTTATTTTATTTAGTTCTAAATCAAACATGTTTCTTGGGCACTAATTAAATAAAGAGCCCTGCAGATGACATATGAGTCCCTGCTCTCAAGGCACTTAAGGTGTGGCTTCATTGTATAAATATGGAAATTAATATGGTGGCAGGCTTGAAATGTTTATGACTGGTCTGCAACTTACCATTAAAATGTCTGTGGAAAATACAAAAAAGTTTTTTTTAAAAAAGCTGGCAAAATCACTGTAAACTCAAGATAAGAGAAGACCATATGCCAAATCCGGGTGGAATTTCAACTAATTGCATCAGCCATGGGGATAAATTCAAGAACTACATTTTTGAACTGCACAACACATGCTTTAATCTCTGAACCAGAACAGGCCAGATGGACCTAGTAAGGTTAGAAAAGGCTTTGATTCACCTTCTCTGTAAGTGCTTCATTCTGCAACAGTGAAGATGGA
Source organism: Neomonachus schauinslandi (assembly GCF_002201575.2). NCBI lineage: Eukaryota > Metazoa > Chordata > Mammalia > Carnivora > Phocidae > Neomonachus > Neomonachus schauinslandi. Next base: position 56,242,245 of record NC_058403.1, read on the forward strand.
CTGACTAGAAAAACAGGTGGCCATTCTCCAACTCCAGAGGAATTTTGTAGCCACATAGAGCCAAGGTCTTATCCGCTCCACATTTATCCCTATTATATTCTTTTTACTGTCATCATTTCAAAATGGTAACTCCCAGAACACAGAACAGAAGGAAGTACATAGGAATGAGAAGAAACTTGATAAAACAGAAAATGTTTTGTAACCTGAACCTGGGCAGAGATAAGAAGGATTTTAGAAGTGCACGCAGGAAGCCATCATCTTTCATGTAATTCCACTGTTCAAAATACAAATTGCATCATACCGTCTAGTTTAGTGAGAGAATCTGACAGAGCAAGAAAAGATCCAGGAAACTTGCACTGAATTCTTGCCTTCTAACAATGATAAATTGAATAGGACAAAACTTAACGTTTATATTTTGGAGAAATAATTTTCTAGACCTTCAGGAGATGGTGATGGAGACCTTGAACATGCCACCAATCCTTTCTGATAGCAAATCCTAACACTTCATTTATGTCTCCCCTGACAGCAAAGCTTAAAAAGACCCACACTGGGCCCATAAAAAAGGTCACAATAAAGAGAACATATTAAGAATATGATTTTCTGTAACAAACCAATGGAAGTTTCAGAAGCCTCTGCTCTGAATCCTCAAAATGTTGTTATAGAAGAGTATTTTCAGTTTTAAAATGGCAGTAAAAGATAGTGGTTTCTCATTTCCACTTTTAGATATGACACAAAACTCAAAGAAAATGAGAAACAAGAGTATGTACCTTCATTTTCAACAAAGCCAGGAGACAACTATAACTTACGAAAATTTCTAAGAACGAATTACTGAACACAGTCAAGGTCTAATAGCATTATGGAAGAAACCTAGAACATTTGCTCATATCTGTAAATGCCACACAAAGCTGTCAAAGCACAGATCTCCAAAGTAACTGGCACCCTCTAAGCAATGAGCTCTGGTTTGGAATAATGAGGATGGGAATGTTGTCTGGTAGCAATCACTTCTCTGATCTTATTTTACCACAATATCTTAAGCAACAGGGGAATTAAGGATAAGTAAGAGATCACACAGAGAAGACATACTTCTTGAAGATGTTTGTTGGTAAGGCAGGGGATGAGAGACTTTGCATATGGTGAGTTTTCCAACCAAGTTAATTCTAGTAGGTTGAGGAAGGTAAAGGCAAAAAGAAGTCTCCCTCTCTCTCTCTTACACACACACACAGGAGAATTTCTACAAGCTTGGATTAGTCCTTAACCCATAGGAAACTTCAAAAGCTAGGAAGTTATAATATGAATTTTATGAACAGTAAGAAAGTCAAAATAATTAACACAGGATCATTACAGAGATATTACAAATAAACAGAGGAAAGAAATATGAAAAGAACTTATAGATAAAATATACTCATTCTAAGAAGTTGTGATGGAACAAACACCAGTTGTGGGCAAATGCACTCCCATAAAAACAATAATTAAAAATTAGAAGCTTACTTGTCTCTAAATTGCTTTTAAAGAATTGTCTCTAAAATAAGAGGGAAGATATGACAAGGCAACAGAAGGAGATAAAATTTGAGCTTTCACCAGGTAAGTAGTAAACAAAAAAATGTTTAAAACCATAACAGAAGTAAAGGATACACCAAAAGCAGAATATCAGAAACTGTTGAAAACATTTTTACATAAATGAGGCAAATGACAGGCTTGAGGAAAAGGAGCAAAATAAAATGAAAATGAGTAAAATGAAAAGTACTAGAAAGAAGATTATCTATGTGGAAAACAGACATGGGAAATGCAGCACAAGTATAATATGTATCTCCCTCTGTGCCCACCATAAAAAAGAGATCTGACATATTGAGGCAGAATATATGTAAAGATATTTATGAGGTTGCCAAAAATAACCCTTTTGTGGACTATAAGAGCACACCATGCCATGGGAGAAATGTTTACATAATCATCAGCACTAAGAAATAATATTCTGGAAAAATATCAGTTTCAAAGATAAGAAAATAAGACTGACCAGTGAAAGCTAGTCATCTGTTATGGGGAAAAAATAAGATTCATTTCAGACTTTTCTACAGCAACTTTTAAATCTAAAAGTGTTATAAAATTCTCAAGGGAAGAAAATGTGATCCAAGTATTTTATACCTAGCTAATCTGTTATTAAGGGTTAAGGCTGACAGACAAATAGTTTGAAACATGCCAAGTCTAAGGATCCCTTGAGCTTGTTTTGAAGACACAAAAGAAAACTTTAGTCAACCAAGATATGTATGCAGAGCTTGCAGAAAAAGGTCTGGCAGTGAGCATTTACTTCATTTAGCTATAAATCTAAAACTAATGCAAATATGAGGATAATGATTATAGAGTAGAATATAGCGTTTATAAGCCAATGTAGAAATTAAGAATCTAATCAATACATCAGTAAAAGGAATTGCAAATAGTAATAAAAACCCTAAATAAGTGAGTAGGGATTAATGAGTTAAAAATCATAAATTGGTAGCATAAATCTAAGAGCTGTTTCTTTAATAATAATGCAAATAATAAAAGAGATAAATTGATAGAAAACTAAATTAGGAAAAATGGGGATTGTACAAACTTACAAACTAATTATAGTAATTACAAGGATGATGTTATCAGCCTAAAGAGAATATATTTTAGGATTTAGATGAAATGGTTGATTTTCTAGGAAATTATAAATACCCAACATTGACCTTAAAAAGAGAAAATATGAGCAGATCAAGTACAATGCAGGAAATAGAGAAAGATGTTAAGAGATAATCTTTAAAAAAAAAAATGCACCAGTCCCCAGATGGTACCACAAGGGAATTCTGCTAAATGAAATTCTACTAAGGAGAGGATAACTTCAAAACTGCTTAAAATGTTCACTGAGATCGAATAAAAAGGACATCTACTAAATTCTTCTTACCAAGTGAGTATAACATCGATACCTAAACCCCAGGCAACAAAATGAAAACAAAAAAGTTATTTACAAAGGAAAACAACCAGATGAACCTTAAACTTTTTTGACACTGAACCCCAGGCAACCACAAAGCAGTGGAAAATGTCATGACCCAAGAATTTGAGTCAGCAAATGTGGTCACTTAGGTGTGAAGGCAATAGAAAAACAACCTTTTAGATATTCAGTGGCTCAGAAAATATACCATCTATCTATTATGCTTGAACAATCTATTTCAAGATATTTTAACCAACTGAAATAAATGAAATAAAGAATTAAGGAATGGGGAAAATAATTATATAAGAAGATTATCATTAACACTGAAACCAATTTTTATATATGTGTGTGTGTAAAACATACATATATATGATTTTATATACAAAATATATATAGATATATAGATATAAATGTAAGTTTGATGCCAAATGTTCATCTATGAATTTAATAAATATGGCAACAAATAAAAATTTAAAGAGACACTTCCTATCAACTGGAAATGGACAAAAAATGTGTTAAACCACTGGATTGAAGAGGACAGCAAGAATACAGTTAATAGATTTTTGGGTTCTTGTAGGTCAGTTGCAGTTTCCTAATTCAAATCTCTCTACACATTGTCAAAAAAAAAAAAAGCATGCAGATCCACATGGAGAGTAAATAAAACTACCCACCGCTCATTCTTGCAGCAAAACTAGAAGACAGCATGTAATACATTAAATTACATGTGTATATGGGGAATAAGTATTCCAAAATATTCCAAAGCCAGCTCTAGAGCCATGCCATAACAGAAAGTGCATGGAAAACCAGTGTGCAATGAGAAACCAGCATGGCAGTACACAGATAAAATCACACCCATAAAAGAGAGTCCCATCCCAAATGTGAAAATACTTAGAACAGGTCTGAGGCCAGATGGATCAGAACACAACTACAGAAGGATCAAAAGGAAATAGCTTAAAGGATGAAGAAGAAATTTTGGCAGTCTTGGTAAAATATAATTTCTATGGGAGAAGAGCTGACCTGGAAAGGAGAGGCATTCTTTGGATGCTTGGAGATGAAAGAAGGAAGCCACTTATACACAGATTGTTTTCAATACATATGGTTCAGTACTATAAATGTATTTTCTCTTCGATTTTCTTAACATTTTTCTCTTGCTTTATTGTAAGAATATCATATGTAATACATACAACATAGAAATTTGTGTTGACTGTTCATGTTATAAAGGCTTTCAGTCAGCAGTAGGCTATTAGTAATTAAATTGGGGGTGTCAAAACTTATACATGGATTTTCAATTGCATGGAGGGTTAGCACCCTTAACCCCCACATGGTCCATGGGTCAACTGTATACATAATCAGATTTCTAAAAAAAAGAAACAGAACAATGGACAAGAGAACTAATATTTAAACTGTAATCCAAGAACATTTTCTGTAAATAAAAGAAAACTTTGGGCAGCTCTTTCTGCCCATAGGTCCTGTCCCTGTGCTTTAATAAAACCACCTTTTTGCACCAAAGATGTCTGAAGAATTCTTTCTTGGCCATCAGCTTCAAACCCTAACATCTTTCCTACATCATATGGCACCCAATGTGGGGCTTTGAGTCTTTTTCATCTGGACTCTGAGCCCCAGTGCAAACTTGGTTAATACTTTGTCTCCTCTTCCTTTACTCTCATTTCAGGAGCTCTTCAAGAGGTACGGTCTTATTGGAACACTTTCATGTCAGTTGCTCAGGCTGCTATCCTCTAGCCCGTGGCTTCTCTATGGGGAGGAGAAAGCCTGCCTTTTGGCTGCAAGTCAGTACCCTAGCCGGGATGGTAATAAGACCCAGAAACTTGATGCTCTCTCTTTATTCCTGTGCTTATATGAAGTTTTCTGTCTTGGGCACGGGACAGCCACCTAAGTCACCAGCTGCCAATCTTAAGACTCCCATATGAGGTTTCCTCCTCATTGGTCTAATGTGATCCCCTTCACATCCCTGGTTTAGCTGCTTCTGGCCACGGGATCTCTACCAGGAGCTCGCCGAAACCAGTACCCAATTGAACTAAAACCCAGCTGGGGACTGTTTCCTAGGGAAGTTGGCTGTAAGGACCACATGTGTTGGAATGTTGCTTAGACCATGATGGATTTCCATCTTTACTGTTGTCTGTCAGTGTCCTCTACTAACTACTTAAATTACAAAATTCGGTAATTTCCCCTTGTAAAATCTTTCTAGCCTAGTGTTCTCCAAGGGTTAAAAATGGTGGGTGCTTCAAGGCATGGGATTTTTGTCCATACACCAGGCACCCATCTGTAGCCTAGGATGCAATGGGGAAGCGGGGGTCAGGGTGGGGGGAGGACGTTAGCATTCCTCCTACAAGGGCCTTTATTGGTGGTGGAGTTAATCGTGATTTTTGTTTGAGGGAAGCCTTTTGTTGCTTTGACACCAGGAACCTCTGACATATTCTGCCTGTGGGACACCACCTGGGCCTCGGGGGAGATTTTCTAGGTAATGGACCTTCTCTCCTTCTCCTCCTCCTCCTCCTCTTCTTCTTCTTCTTCAGTTCCCAAGGACTCTTTCTTGGGGTGCCTTTTAACACACTGGAAACAATTCAGATTGTAAAATTTAGGAAAGGACTGATCTCCTGTAACACACTGTATGGCCTCAGTGGGATCTATCAGTTAGATCTCTTCTGTGGGAAATAAGGTAAATGGACCTAGGGTATCTTCATTGCTCATACCTAGGCCTTCATTGCTCTACACTAGGACCCCAACCTAAGGGCCTCTTACACAATGTGTTTGGTGAAACGTGTGGGCTAGCAAACTCTCTCCTGATATACTGGATGATAATTATCTAAATAGACCTCCTCAAATAAACCCAGATTGATGGAGGAAACACAGGCCATCCCTAGCAAAGGGGACTTTGACTCTCTCTCTCTCATTGTTCCTCCTCCTCATAGATGTGGGGCTTCTCCCTCATTTCCTGGGTTAATGGCTATATTTGGAGCCAACTGCGGTTAGTCTACCTCAGGACAGGTACTTTAAGGAATGTTCCCAAGCAGCTGCTGAAACTCCCTTTGTTTTGTGGAAATTCCCTCCCTGTCTTCTCCAGCCTGACATGGACTGCCTAATTCCACTTGTTGCTGGACTGAAACATGGCATCTGCTCATCTGAGCTGATGAGGTTTAGGATGGGAACCCTTTTCCTCTGCCTTCTGGCAGCACTTTGCCTCTTCTGTCTCTCCCTCCCTCCCCTCCTGTTTTCTGCACCACCTTGGGGTGTGGCCTACAAAACTGGCTTCTGTGCCATCCTCCATGCCTTGGTCACCATGACTCCTTCTCCCCTCGCTGTAAAGGAGCAAGAAGAGCACCACCTCGATTTAACACCACCCACTTCAGATTTCCCCACCAGTGTCTCAGGTAAAAAAAAAAAAAAAAAAAAAAATTGACAATGGGGAACAAATTGACTGACTTTTAAGTGGACCCAGGTGAAGAAAATGTGAGCCAACAATTTTATTTGTAGGCAAGCTGTCTTTTAAATATCAGTCCTATAGAAAAATAGTCTGATACAGACCAAAAAAAAAATCAGTACTCTACACTTGAACTCTTCCTAAGAAATTTATGAGATACATTTAAAGCAGTGATGAGAGGAAAATGCAGAGCTCTACACACTTAATGATACTTAGATAAATAAAAAATTAAAAATGAAAATAAACCCAATTAAGTCCCCAACTCAGAAAGATAGGGGAGAAAAAGAAAAAAGAATATTTAAAAATAAGAAAATATTTAAAAATAAGAAATAGAAATCAAAATAGGAAGTAGAAAAATGGTAAGACTAAATAAATCCAAATACTGATTCTAGTTGAAAATTAACAAAATAAACAAACCACTAGCTAATCTTACCCAGAAAAAGGGGATAAAGTGTAGATACATAAAATAAGAAATGATGGGGAAATAACTTTTGAAAAAGAGTAAATTACAAAAGTCATAACATTTCGTACAACTCTGTGCACTATTTGAAAAATGAAATGGATAGCTTCCCACAAAAATACAATATGCCAAAATTGACCTCAATAGAGATAAAAGCTTTAAGCAAATAATTTTTCACAGGAAAAAACTGAGATGTGAAAGAATCATCCCATAAGAAGCATCAGATTAGTTATTATTCTCAAAGATATTCCATCATCCTTGCTCCTGAGCATAGAAAAAGTAGGGAAACTTCCAAATTTCTTTAATCAATGACGTTGATGCCCAAATCACATAAAATATAAAAAGAAAACTTAAGAACCAGTCTCAGTTTTAAATATTGATGCCAAAATTCAAAGTTAAACACCAACAAACAGATTCCAATGGTATATTAATAAAATACACCATGATAAAGTGATTTATTACAAAGTGTTTTAATATTAGAAAATCTAATATAATTCATTACCATTAATAACTCTGGAGAAATAATGAATGATTATTTCTTATAGATACTAAAAAGGCCTTTGACAAAATTCAACATCCATTTCTGATTTAAAAAAATATACACTCAATAAAATAAGTATTACTTCTTCTTTAACACTAAATATATATAACTCATTTCTAAAGCCATATTTTTACCTAACAGGGAAACTTTAGAAGTATTCCCACTAGGGTCAGAATAAAGTTAAAGATGCCCACTCTTTTTTCCATTAACAACATATTCCAGGTATTAGCCAATATAATTAGACAAGAGAAAATGATTTCCAACATGAAAATTGGAAAAGGAAGAAGCAAAACTACATCTTTTTTGAGAGACTACAATAAAATACCTATGAAACTCAAAGGAATAAATGATAAAAGTAGTAACAATGTAGAAAGATACAAAATTAATATATGCAAATAAATAGCTTTCAGATATATAGCAATAACCAGTTAGAAGATATAATTATATAATGGAAAAGAAAACATATTTTATATTAACAATTAAAAAATGAAACACTTAAGAATAACCTTTAAAAGAAATACGCATATTGGTTCCAGGTCTATCATGGTGGCATAAGTCCACTATGGTCTACCTTTCCAGCTGATTACAACTAAAAACCCTAGAAAAAGAAAAACAAACAAACAAACAAAGCCTCTAAAATTAAACAACAGCTAGCAGATTGTGGAGGAAAATATATCTTTCTGGTCAGAGGAACCAGGGAAAAGCCATCCTGGGCGCTGGAGCTTGAGGAAGGAAACTCCCATATCAGAAAGGGATCCCTAATTATGCATATAAACCTGAAGATTTTAGGCTGCCTCCTGAGTTGTGCATGTGTGGAAAAAACCCAAAGCAGCATAGCAGTGCCTTTGAGAACCCAACTTACATGTGAGCCATAACCATGGGAAAGTTAAACAGTACTTGGGTCTGAACCTATATGGTTAAGAACATATATGGTTCTTAAATCATTACATTCACAAAAAGATTATAACATATTTCAGGGTCTACACAACATAACATTCCACAATTTACAAAATACAATCATAAATTGTCTAGAAAATGTGAGCAATTCTCAAGAGAGAAGACAACCAACAAATGCTAACCACAAAATGACTTGGAGTTTAAAATATGAGAAAAAGATTTTAAAGCAGCTATTATAACTATATTCCATGAGGCCATGGAAAATGCACTTGAAAGCAATGGAAAGAAGTTCATTGAACCCCCAACAGGATATAAAAACAAAAGGAAAAAACAGCATGCCTCGACATAGCATAATCAAACTGCTGAAAAAACAAAGAATATAAAGACATATAAACAGTTTTGAAAGCAGCTATGAAGTGATGCATGACATTTACTTCTTGCCATATGTAAAAATAAACTGGATTATAGACCTAAACATAAAAATTAAAATTATAAAACTTTAGAAGAAAACACAAGAGAAGTTCCTTATAATTCAGCAAAATCATAAAAAAAATAATTGGGACATCTCCACAGTTAAAAGCCTCTGTATATGGAAAATTAATTAAGGAAAAAAAGGCAAGCCATAATATGAGAGGATATATTCAGATATGTATATCAGACAAAGGACTTGTATCCAGAATACATTAAAAAGCATACAACTTAACAGAAAGACAAAAGACCCTCATCATCACCCCCTCACCACCACCAAATGGGCAAAAGGTTTGAATGGACACCACAAATGAAGATACCAAAAGCAGAAAAGGACATAAGGACATGAAAAGATCATCATTAGTCATCATGAAAATGCAAATTAAAACTATGAGATTCTACTACACACCCATTAGAATGATGAAAATTAACAAACCTTAACTAGGTCAAGAGTTGGTGAGGATGGGAAGAAAGCAGAACTCTCATACACTGCTGGTGACAGTGTAAAATAGTAAAACTATTTTGGAAAATGTTTTGGCAATTTAGGAAAAAGTTAAATACACACCTAGCAAAATACCTAACCATTCCTCTCCTAGGAACTGGCTCAAGGAAAAAAGAGGAAAATCTGCTCATGCAAAGTCTTACATACTTACGTTTATAGCAGCTTTATTTACAATAGTCAATAACTGAAAACCCAAATTTTGATCAACAGACGAGTAGATAAACAAATTGTGGTATATCTAAACAATGGAATTCTACCCTGTTATAAAAAATAACAAACTGGGGGTGCCTGGGTGGCTCAGTCGTTAAGTGTCTGCCTTCGGCTCAGGTCATGATCCCAGGGTCCTGGGATCGAGCCCCGCATTGGGCTCCCTGCTCCACAGGAAGCCTGCTTCTCCCTCTCCCACTCCCCCTGCTTGTGTTCCCTCTCTCACTGTGTCTCTCTCTGTCAAATAAATAAAATCTTTAAAAAAAAAATAACAAACTGGTGATATATGCAACAACATGGGTGAATCTCAAAATTATGTGAAAGAGGACACACACACCCCCCAAAAGTATATACCATATAGATAGAATTGAAAATTTGGAGGCTTCTGATGTCTGGTCTGACATGTAAAGAGTTTGGAAGTTGTCATCCCATGTTTACAATAAAGAAAAAGCTAAACAAACTAAAAAACAATAACTCTTCTTAGATTCATTGAACAATTGACTTCACAATGCAAACCACTGCCCTGAAAACTGGAGTCAGAATTTAGGAAATCACAGCTTAGTGGGATCAGAAACCACTGCTGGAGCTGGTTAGAAACAATTAAAGGGTAATTGACTAATTGCTGGAGATTGAGCATGGACTAAGATAAGATAAAAACTCCTAGGTGCATCCCAGGTATAAATCCCATTTGATGATGAAGTATGATCATTTAAACATACAAAAACCAGTCACATCTATACACTAAAAATAAACTACCTGAAAACGAAATTAGGAAAACAGTCTCATTTACAACAGCATCAAAAGGAATAAAATACTTGGGAATCAACTAAGATGAAATACTTGTATACTGAAAACTACAAAAATAATGATGAAGGATATTGAAGAAGAGATAAACAAATGGAAAGATTTCCAGTGTTCATGGATTGGAAGACTTAATATTGTAAAGTATCCCTACTACCCAAAGCTATCTACAGATTAATTCCAGTCCTATAAAAACCCTAATGCCACTTCTTACAGAAATAGAAAAAAAATTCCAAAATTCATGTGGAACCATGAATAGCCAAGTAAGTCTTGAGAAGAACAATGAAGTTGGAGGCATCACACTTTCTGATTTCAAAATACATTTCAAAGTAACAGTAATCAAAACAGTATGGTACTGGCATAAAGATTGGCATACAAACCAATAGAACAGAATAGAAAACCCAGAAATAAACCCTCACATATGCAATAAATTGACCTTCAATAAGTGTGTCAAGATACACAATAGGGAAAGGATGATTTCTTCAAAAAATGGTGCTGTGAAAACTGCTTATCTGCATGTAAAATAACGAAATTGAAACCCTACACCATACACAAAATCAACTTCATATGGATTAAATACTTTGACATTAGACTTGAAACTGTAAAACCCCTAGAAGAAAATGGGAAAAACTTTTTGACATTGGTTATTGGTTGTGGCAATGATTTCATGGATATGACAACCAAAAGCATAGGCAATGAAACCAAAAATAAACAAATGGGACTATATCAAACTAAAAAGATTCTGCTCAGCAATGAAAAAAAAAAAAGGCAACCTAGAGAATGGGAGAAAATATTTTCAAGCCATGTATCCCATACGGAATTACTCTCCAAAATATAAAAAGAACTCCTACAACTCAATAGCACAAAAAATAATAACCTGATTAAATTGAAGAAATTTTGATATTGAAGAGGACACACATAAATGGAAAGATATTCCATGCTCATGGATTGGACCAGTCAATGTTAAGATGTTCATACTACCCAAATAAATCTACAGGCTCAATGCAATCCCTATCAAAGTTTTCAAAGAAATAGAGCAAATAACCGTAAAGTTTGTATGGAACCACAAAAAACACTGAGTAGCCAAAGCAATCTTGAAAAAGAAGAACAAAGCTGGAAGCATCATACTTCCTTATTTCAAGCCATACTATAAAACTATGGTAATTGAAACACTATGGTATTGGCATAAAAATAGATACAAAGATCAATGGAATAGAAAAGAGAGCCCAGAAATAAACCTATGTATATATGATCAATTAATTTATGACAAAGGTGCCAAGAGTATACAATGGGGGAAAGACAGTTTCTTCAATAAATGGTGTTGGAAAAACTGGATTACCACAGGCAAAAGAATGAAACTAGACCACTATCTTACACCATACACAAAAATTAACTTAAAATGAATTAAAGACTTAAATATAAGACTTGAAACCATAAAACTCCTAGAAGATAACACAGGTGGTAAATGCCTTAACATAGGTCTTGATGATGATTTTTAAAATCTAACACCAAAAGCAAAAGCAATAAAAGCAAAAATGAATAAATGGGACTACATCGTAATAAAAAGCTTCTTCATAGCAAAGGAAACAATAAAAAAAATGAAAAGGCAACCTACTAAATGGAAGAAAATATTTGCAAATCATATATCTGATAAAGAACTAATATCCAAAATATATAAAGAACTCCTACAACCCAATCACACACACAAAAAAAACCCCACATACCCAATTAAAACATGGACAGAAGATCTGAGTACACATTTTCCAAAGAAGATGTACAGATGACCAACAGGTACATGAAAAGATGCTCAGCATCATTAATCATCAGGGAAATGCAAATCAGACCCACGATGAGATTTCACCTCACACCTGTTAGAATAACTATTATCAAAAAGACAAGAAATAACAAGTGTTGGTGAGGGTGTGAAGAAAAGGGAACCCTTTTGTACTGTTGGTAGGAATTGAAATTGGTGCAGCTGCTATGGAAAACAATATGGAGATTTCTCAAAAAATTAAAAATGTAACTACCATATGATCCAGCAATTCCACTTCTGGGTATTTATCTGAAGAAAAATGAAAGCATTAACTTGAAAAGATATATGCACTCCCATGTCCATTGCAGAATTATTTACAATTGTTAAGATATGGACCATCAACAGATGAATAGTATAGAGATGTATTGTGGCATATATACACAATGGAATATTATTCAACCATAAAAAAGAATGAAATGTTGCCATTTGCAATGAATGGATGGACCGGACCTTGAGGGCATTATGCTAAGTGATATAAGTCAGAAAGAGAAAAAGAAATACCATGTGAGCTCTCTTATATGTGAAATCTGAAACAAAACAAAACGGCAACAAGAACAACAACAAGTTCATAGATTCAGAGAACAGATTGGTAGTTGCCAGAGGAGAGGGGTGGGGGGAAAAAGAAATGAGTTAAGGGGGCCAAAGAAGAAAACTAAAATGGGTTAAAGACTTGAATAGACATTTTTCCAAAGAAGACATATAAATGGCCAATAGGCCAATAGGCATAAATTGAAAAACCCTCAATGTCACTAATCATCAGGAAAATGTAAATCAAAACAACAATGAGATAACATCTCACACCTGTTAGGGTGGCTTTTATCAAAAATACAAGAGGAAATGAGTGTTGGTGAGGATGTGGAAAAAAGAGAATCTTTGTGCACTGTTGGTGGGGATGCAAAATGGTGCACCTGCTATGGAAAACAGTATGGAGGTTACTCAAAAAATTAAAAATAGACTACCATATTATCCAGATATCCCACTTCTGGTTATTTATCCAAAGGAATTGAAATCAAGATCTCAAAGTGATATTAGTACTCCCATGTTCATTTCAGCACCATTCATAATAGCCGGTGCATGAAAACAACCTGTCCATTGATGGATGAATGGATAAAAATGTATTTTATACATACAATGGCATATCATTCAGCCTTAAAAAAGTAGAGATTCTGCAATATGTCACAACATGAAAGAATCTTGAGAACATTATGCTAGGTGAAATAAGCCAGTCACAGAAAGAAAATACTACATGATTCCACTTACTTGAAGTATCCAAAATGATCCAATTCATAGAATCAAAGAGTAGAATGGTGATTGCCATGGCTAGGGGGAGAGGAGAAAAGGGATTACTAATCAACAGACAGAAAATACTACATGATTCCACTTACTTGAAGTATCCAAAATGATCCAATTCATAGAATCAAAGAGTAGAATGGTGATTGCCATGGCTAGGGGGAGAGGCGAAAAGGGATTACTAATCAACAGACAGAAAATTTCAATTAAGCAAGATGAATAATTTCTAGACATCTACCATACCACATTGTACCTATAGTCAATTCTATCATATTGTGAAGATGGTAGATCTCATGTTATGTTTTCTTGACATAATAAAATAAAAGTTCAAAGCACTATTCAAAACAAAAAGGGATTTTTCAGAGTTAAAAAAATGTTTTAAGTACCCAAATTTTTGAATCTCAATAACGTCTCCTTCACAGTAACATTGACAGGATTAAATCAGTTAGATGTAAAAATGATTCCCCCTACATAATCTTTTTTTTAAAGATATATATGTTTAGAGAGAGGAGAGAGAGAGAGCCGAGGGGAGGGGCAGAGGGAGAGGGAGAGAGAATCTTAAGCAGACTCCTCACTGAGGGCAGGCCCAATGCGGGACTTGATCTCAGGACTGAGATCATGACCTGAGCTAAAACCAAGAGTCATAATCTTATGTAAAAGTGGGATAGAGAGAAAAATTGCAAGGGACTAAAAGTACTGTTTTCTTTTTAGAATTTGTTTTCCCTTCAAATTTCATACTAAGACCTTACACACCTTTAGGTTGAGAAAGAAAGAACCAATTAGCTGCTTCTCTTCAAGTTGTTGTCCGTGTTTGTCATTAGTATGAGAAGGGAGGCTCTGGCCTGGTACAGCAGCATTGAACCTCCAACTAGGTAAGACGAGAGAATGAGAGAATATCATCGTAAGTAACTAAGCTATAGTAGAAAATGACTGCTTAGAGACTTCTCTGTCGATACCCAGGCTATGATTTCAATGCAGAAAATCAAACCATGAGTTTCCTGAGGGGAAGAATCCTGCTTCCTGCTTTTTTTTCTCTTTCCATCAATTAATAGTGTTTAACATATAGGAACCCCATAAATTCTTAATGTTTAGATAAGTAAATAGAAGAAAAAATATTGTGGCAAATTATGCAAGGAAATCTTTGATTTTTATTTTTCACTAAGGAGAAATTTATGCCTAAAACCTAAATCAGTACAGTTTTACTCTATTTGAACAAAGCTGAAGATGAGATGGGATAAATTAAGAGTGATAAGGAATAAAGGAATGGTAATTCTTGTTTGCAGGAAATGACATCACTCAGGAGTTTTGTTTATTCTTTATCCTTCATTTTCAGTGACTATTTCAAGTTCTCCTGAGTCCCTGATGATACAGTCAGTTACAGCCTTGAACTTTGCTAAATAAATGAACAATTATAAATTTCATAGTGAAGGTCTGTCTGACATACCATTCTCTTGTGGAGAGGTAGATAAGAGAAAAAGGTGGGGGAAATAGCATGATCACTTTTTTTCATTGCCCCTTTTAATTCTTGTCCATTGTGTGTTTTACTACCATCCATCATAGTTATGTCAAGAACAGGCTTTACCTAAAATAGCTGGAAAGTACCATAGTCTTATCATTTACCCCGATCAACAAGTCAATTTGAAACTCACCATCTTTTACTAGGTCAAAAGGAATTGCTAATATTTTTAGAGAACATGATGGATTGTTGTGAGAATTCTAACAAAAGGTGACCAAAATAAAACATCAACATCATTTTCATTTCTGAATTGGTTGGAAGAAGAATGGGAAAAGCATAGACGACATTCCTCACTCAACCTTATTTGCGATTTATTTTAAAAGAGAGGGAGGAGGGCAATGGGGATAAATTTCAAGCCATCATTTAAAAATGTGGCCACAGGCAGTTGTTATTGATGTGTCATGGCATCATGCTTATTTGATACAATTTAAAATGCATTTTTCTTTCCTTGAGTTTAAGGTTGTCTGCCCAAAACTCCTCTAGGGGCACTCCCCTCTTTGTGTGTTCATTTTTCAAGGAATGTGAAGTTGACACAAAACTTAACGAATTTAGTCTTGAAGTCATTGAGGAAAGAAAATTGGTCATAGAGGAAAGAAAATCAGTCCCCTCTTTTATGGATTATCTCTCTGAAACACTTTTATGGTTTTCTTAACTGACTCCGGAACTAACCAGAACCACGGACACCCCAATCTCTAGCTATATTCAAGATTTGGCTTCTACTTCATCATTTCAAATGTATCTAGTTAGTTTCAAGTGCTTTATCCCCTATTTCCATAGTATAACAGTTTATAAATTGGTGTCTCTGGAACATTCGAGGGGCCAGAGGAGTGTTGAAGAGAATACCAAGAAAATGTAAAATCTACCTCACACTTACAATTCATCCACAGAACATCTGCATTTTTTTAATGTTAAGATTTATTTATATACCGTATGAAGTAAGGATACGACTGTTTTAAAAAGTTGGAAAACCATTGCTCTGCCCAATTTAGAACAACTGAAGAAAAGCAGAATCATAGAAATTTAGAGCAAAAAAGAGATTTAAGAGATGATTTAGTCCAATTCTCTGATTATATGGATGAGAAAATTGAGTTGGGGAAAAGTGAAGAAACATGTCTGAGGGCTCATGGTGATTTGCAGACATAGATCTATTCATTTCTAGTCCAATATTCTTCCTTTCTAGTTTTATAATGTCAGTGATGTTTAAAGAATGGAAAGTGAGGAAACATATTTCTAGTGGCTAACTAAACTCCATGATGTTGTTCGCTACTTTAGAGATCCTATGAAATATTAAAACAGATTAGTCCCCATTCATTCATTGTTCTACCTATCCATCCACTCATCCATCTACCCAGCCTTAGCCAAAGAAATATAGGTTAATACTAGAAGACTATTTCTGATTATATTTTTTATAGCAGAAATACTATAATAAATTCACCAAATTCTCAGGCTCTCAAAGTCTAAAGACCAAAAGCATGTCTTGAATATCTATATGGAGGGCATATATTTCAGATCCTTCATTTAAGAGAACATTGAATCAGATAGTGGACATACATATAAGACTTTGGATCAAATATTCCTGGGGACTTCCAAAAATAATTCATATTAAAAAGAGGAACTTCTTACTTAGATTTTGCTATGAAAACCTGGGTATCAGTATGTCAGGCTGAATCACATACTGATGTCACTTTTTGTCATAAGTGATCTGTGTGTCTTCAAGCCAGACATTCTTACTCCTGTACTTGTGTTGCCCTCTAGAAGAGCATCAAATCAAACATGGGAATTAAAGTTATATTAACAAACTTTTCACTGGCTCTTTCTGCAATCTGCTATTATAATATCACTAGCTCCCGTATTAATCCCCTAGTTTGTAAGTGGTATCTCACCTATGCTTCAAATAATTCTTTCAGTGACCAAAAGTCATGTGCCTTTTTCTTATTCTTCTGCTCCAGACTCACTCAGAGATGTCTGCTTCCAAGGCCTCCAGTCCATGTGAACCCAGTAACCCTCAGCTGGCAGAGCCCACAGTAATTCTCTCTTACAGGGTACAGCTGCTTTCCTAGGTATCACCATCACCTCCATAGGGCCCTGATGTTGCCACTGGGCATGGCCACTGCCTGTCCCTTGTACTGCTTCTTTCAAAGAGTGCTGTCAAGTGCTGCTGCTACAATATGCCACTAATGTCTCAATGTACTCTGTCACTTACTCGGACTACCATCACCTGCATTGGGGGTGCTCTTGCATATGAATCCTCAAGGAACCCTGGCCAAAGCTATATGGGGCTCTGGGGAAAACTGTAAAGATCTCTTCTTTACAGCCTGTGTTGTTTCTTTTAGTGGCGTATTGAAAAAGGGGGGGGGGTGCTGTTTGGTTCCAAACTCTACAGGGTTTTTATTCAAACAGCTGTGATAAGATAAGCCTAACATATAGATGCTCATAGTTTCTTTGCTTCCCTCCTGTCTGAAGAGAGAAAGGACAAAATATAAGTGTATTGTTTGAGAAAAGCAATCAAGGAAATAGAACTACAAATCCAATTAGGGGATGGGGGACGTATGGTAGAGGGATATCCCATGTCCGATGCATATTGTGAATGCTCTGTGCAGAGGATGGGGAGGACAAGACTATGTAGATGGGAGAATTCTGTTAGGATGCAAGAATGAGAAACTTCCAGGGATCTGAAGATGCTCAAGAATTTAGAGAGGACAGGAGGTTTTCATTAGAGTAGCTGTGGACTGAGTCTCTATTCACATGATGCTGGAAAGATAAAGAAGTCTTAAATTTCAGTCTGGACTAGGTGCAGCTTTATATACACTGTGCAGTTATTTCCATAGTTTTGTACTGCACACCACCCTATCCCCTCCCTATTCTTCTCCCTTCCATAGACATGAGTTTAAAAGGACTAGGTCAGGAGACAAATGTGAAAGAGAGACACCAAGATGTATACAGAATTCCTGCTGCCTCTTGAGGCTGACGCTTCACTACAAAGTGGAGCGTGACCATCTCTCTGCTCCCCTGAGATAAATTCTCACCCAGATTATTCTTAGTTCCATAAACTTCTTGTAGATTTACTCTTGAGTTGGCCAGAGTTATCCAGCCTTGCGTTAGCCACAGCCAAAAGAGTTTAGGCTCAGCTCTCCTCACTTTCAATAAAAAAAACAGTATTGTCTCTTGGATCATGGGAAGTAACTCTTGCTCATGCAATTGAGTTCTTTGGGTGCCAGTGTAAACTGACACTTCCATTGTTTTCTCATTTGTATACTCCAATTTTATAATCCCCAAATTAATTCAGAACAGCTGAAGATGAATCTGCTTCAGAAGACTACAATGCTTCCCAAAGTATCCCAGTTGATTCAAGGGCTGACTTATTGTAGACTTGTGGGCTCACCAGCTTTTAACCTCATTCAGCTTCCCAGATCAGCATCTGTGTTTGTTTAACAGCCATTGGCTGGATCACTCTGAGAATCATGGAAGCCATGTGGAAGGCCCAGGGGCCACGTGGCTCATCTCCTGAGGTGACACTGGGGGGGTGTTTATATCACTCATCAGGTTAGGATTTGTCTCATGGTAATGGGGCTCAAAGGTTGAGTCTATCAGTTTCCTGGAAAAATAAATCTCAGAATTCTCAGTGACATAAGGTTTTCCCCAAGGATATCAACATTCTTTTGTCCTAAAGCCAAAGCGGAGATGATGCCATATCCTGATAACAAGGAGGCTGTATTTAATTCATGTTTCCAATGTTTATTGTGTTCCTACCATGTGCCAGGCCCAGCACTAGGTACAGAGATCGTTGGAGCATATACATAGTCTCCATTCTTATCTCAAGGAGGTCACTGACTACTAGGGGAGCAGATAGGTACTCCCACAAGGCAGAGAGAAATACTAAGTAGAGGTGTACTCAAGGTATATGCCTGGATTCTGGTAGATGGGCAGTCAAGTTTGACTATGGAGGGAGGAAGAGCTAATGGTAGAGCAAAACAAGGTGAGGACACTTAGTCATTTCTTGCACGTGACCACATCTGTGCCATGAGGGGAGGCACTTGGCTTAGAAGCCATCACATCTGCCATTTGTAAAGTTCCTACTCTCTCCCCCCAAATACCCCCCACCCTGAGTTAATGTGATGGCTGAATATCAAAGCATCTGAGGCACTTCTGAAAAATGGAGATGCCCAAGCCCCACCACAGATTGACTGAAAGAGGATCTCCAGGAGAGGATCTCTGTTTCTTAAAGCTTTCTCTCCAGAGGATTCCCTAGTAGTACAGCTAGCCAGCTTGGCACAGGCTTTCACACAGGCTTTTGAAAACCATTGCTCTGAGAGTTCTACCCAAATGGCCTCAACCAAAATCCCATACAGTTTGTCAGTGGGGCTGGGTGAGTATTCCCTGACGTGTGCCATGTGATGTTATCTGCTTTTAAAGATTCGGCTGCAAGCCCAATCTGAAGAAGAGGTGCCTGGGGGAAATATGGTATATATTAAACTTGTAAGTCCCCCAGGTCTTTTTTGATCCCATCCATTATGCCTAGACTCTCATTTGCCACCATTGGGTACGGCTATTTAGGACACAGTCAGACCATTGTGGGCTGTGGGGATATGTGTGTGAGGCCAGCTCAAGGTTAGTTTCAAGGTTAGTCTTAGCCCTTCCATAAATTTCTGGAAGTACTTATTTGTTGGTCAGACTGAATGCTTGTTCTTCTGTTGTGATTTGAGTATATGCCGTTCAGCACCTTGCTGAGACCAATAAGCTGACTGAAAACTTGCAAGTGTCCCTAAGCCTTCAGACTTCATGGACACCCTGACCATTCACATTTCTTTTGCCCAGCTGCAGTAGTGTCAACACGGTAATTGGGAGCTCTAGAATCAAGGCAAGAGAGCTGGCTTCAAGTCCTGATTGTGCCACCATGTATATGTGTGACCTTGGTTGTCTCATTTAAGCTCTCTGGGTCAATTTCCTTGTCTATGAAATGAGGGAATTGGACTGGAAGATTGTCAAAGTCAAACCCCCTTTCACTGGGGTAGTGCATAATTGTCCTTTGAAGATTGCTACGAAATGACTTACACCGATGTTGTCTCTGCTAATGTTCTTAGTTAGAAGTATGACTCCTAGAAACAATTTTTCAAAAGCCATCCTTTCTTAATTAAAATGGGAAAGAAGAAAATTGCCTAGTATTTATCTGATGACTATCATGCACCAGGCATTGTGTTGGGTTCTTCTTCTTTTGTGAGTTCATCTAATCCCTCTAAAATTCCAGGAGAATTCCTATTCTAGTTGGAAGACCCTGGAAAATTCTCATTTCAGAAACTAAAAGAAGATTCAGAGGGTAAAATAACTTGTCCAAGTTCACAGAGCTAGTAAATGGTAGGAATAGGGCTCAGGTTAAGGTTTTGTGATTCTAAACCCGGTGCTGTTGATAGCTCAAATTCTGTTATAATCCTGCGGGTGGAAGAGGTCCTTCTCTGTAAATTAACTGGCTGGTCCACTTTGGTAGAGAATGACTGTGGACAACAACCTGTGAGAGCAGTGCTATTTGCCCTTCAATTCATGCTTCCCTTCAGGGTTCTCCATAAGGCTCACGTTAGTCTCTGACTGAGTTACCAAATCAAAGTCTCTCTCTCCTTTCTGCTCTCACTAACTTTTCTTCCTTAAAAAGGAAAAATAAAAATAAAGCATAGTTAAGTATTAAGGCAAAATTAATGCTGTGTTTTTAATCATGTAAATGCCAGTAAAAATCCCAAGTTTAAAATCCCAAGGCAAGCATAGCCGAGCCCATTGTACTAGGAGAAGAAGGAATTAATACCATTCCAGCTAATGAAAAATTTTAAGTACTGTTAGGACATCGGATTGTAGTAGAACAAGGAGTCACAACTTCGTATTTTCTGCCTTTCTGTAGGATTAAAATACCAATTTTGAGACTGCATTAATTTTCACCATAATTCTTCCCCATTTTATGAAACATTCTTTGAAAATGAGGCATTATTATAAACACCTGAAATGTTAAAAAAAATACATGAAGGTGTTACTGGATTAATTAATATTCATTAAAAAATGAGGAAACAGCTTGAAATGACTCTGAGGTCACACAGTAGGGACTTTAGGTTGTCAAACCCCAGGTCATAGTTGACAGCTAGCAAACCTTTAAACAACATATCTGTGAACCACTTAGCTATTCTTTTGCGTGACAGAAATGCTTCATATGGCATCTACTCTGGCAGAGGAGCCAGTTGAGCAGACATGCCATTTACCACAACATCAAGTCTGAGCATTTTCATGTGGTGTTGGAGGAACACCAGTAGTATGTTCCAGGCTCAGCTGTCTCCTTGGCCCCCAACATTGTATCATTTACTTAGTGTTCAATTTTCCTTCTACCATCACCACCACCATCATTTCAATCTCTTCTAGTTCAGAAAATGTTGCTCTAATATTATCTACATTGGCCAATTCCAGAAGCTAATGGTCCTCACCAGTCTTGACCTAAGAGAAACATGTCTTGGGACACCTGGGTGGCTCAGTCGGTTAAGCATCTGCTTTTGGCTCAGGTCATGATCCCAGGGTGTTGGGATCGAGTCCCGCACCAGGCTCCCTGCTCATCGGGGAGCCTGCTTCTCCCTCTGCCTGCTGCTCTCACTCGCTCTCTCTCATTCTGACAAATAAATAAATAAAATCTTTAAAAAAGAGAGAGAAACATATTGGTCTTTTTTCTATCTGTCTGTCTGTCTAGACGCTAAGCAGGGTCTTTCCAGTCTGAGGCTGTGAGGTTTTTCAGGTATTTTATCTCCTATTTTCTATTTTATTCCTACTTATTTCCTATTAATTCCCTTAATTTTTCTGGTTTGTTTTCAATATAAACTCAGGTATGGCCAATAGATAAAGTAGATACAGTGTCACTGGCTTGTGAGAGTAATTGCTTTAATGAGGGGTCTGGTGAGCTTCTGTTGGTCCCCAGGAAGCATGGCAGAAGGGACTGTGTTTATAATTGACTCTAATCCACTCTAATCTTCCACTTTAACCTCACCAAGAATTAAGTGATTGATTTTGGGTCTCTTGAAAGAAAATAAAGACCTCCTGGGATGAAAGTTGGCAGCTGCTCAAAGACAATCAGACAATGGAGGGCTGGCACCATTTATATTTGGATGTGGAGAACTGTCTTGATCTAATCAGGTGATTTCCCTCCCACATCTCCACACAATCCCAGTTTTTTGTCCCTAATTGAGCACTAGCATGATCCTGGGTCAGAGATGGACAAAATTGCATAACCATTTCTTTACCTCAATGCCAGATATGCATGAGACACAACACAGCCAGAATGGAAGCAAAGCTTATTCTTTGGCATTCTGCTTCCTCTAAGGATCACCCCTTACTCTCTTGACCCCAAGTCCAAAGTCTGTGGTTCCCAATGTGCTGACCTTAGGCTGCAGGCACTACCCTTTTTCTCTTCAGCCCACTTGGAAAGGTTATATCATATAGTATCCCTATAATAGAGGCCATTTTTCCATATATATTGGTGTTAGCTGCTACAACAATGAGCTGTCGAGATCAGACGTAGCTAAATTTTAAATTGGATATTAATCACATGAGTCCTTTTAAAAAAAAGTTTACTATTGAAATTGGGTCAAAATTATAAACCAATAGGAATGGAAACAATCGGCAAGCATGGAGGGAGAGTTGACCTTCCTCTTCTTTACCTCCCTTTTCCCTCCAACACTCCTATTCTCCCCGTTCTTCAGCCACCTTTCCAGTTTCCATTTGTCCCTAAATACCCCATAATCAGCAAATTTAGTTGTCCTCTGTCTTCTCTTTGTACCTGGGCCTCTCAGCCCCCTGACATCCCCACCTTGCTGAGCTGGAACCTCCTATCATGCATTCTCCTCTCCTGTTCCCTGACTTCAAGTATTATTGATTTCAGTTCAAAGTCAACATATTATCTTCAACCACAGTCTCATCTCTGCTCAGGAATCCTTTTATTTCTCTTGCCCTCCTGTCACCATCCTTCTGATCCATAGTCCAGAACTCCCTGCTCCAGTTTCCTCAGGGCTCCCCCCTCACTGATTTTCTGCAAGTTACCCACCTGCTTTTCTATTTACATACAAGGCTGTGGGCTCAGATCTGAACTCCTCCAACTTTCTTACTCTTCACATACCAAACCTACAATAATTTTTCTTCTCCTCCCTATCAGACCGGAAGCACTTCCCTTTTCCTTTGCAGTGTGGTCACTCCGTGTTCTGATCTCAGCCCTCCTCATTGTTTCCCAGACACTTTCCTGTGACTTTCCCCTTTTTTTTGCATTAGTCATCTCTTCCTCTTCACTCTCTGCTTCCCCTCAGCCTAAAATCAATACTCTACTACCCAAAATCTTATCCTAAAAATATTTAACTGCCCCCACTCCTGCTACCTCACACTCTCCCTTTCTTCTCAAAAGAATCCGCTACTCTTTCTGCCTCCCAACATGAAGCTCAGCCTCTGAGTATGCTATTACTCTGCTACCACCTACTTGAACTACTAGTGAGAAAAAGAGCTGGGAGGGTAGACAAAGAAGAAGAGAAGAAAGAAAACAGAACTTTGGGAAGGCTCATATTGTGGAGTGGAAGGTTGAATGACTTGCAAAAAAAGAGAAGGGCTGGTCACAGAAGTGTGCATGGGGTGGGGGATGGGAGCAGCAGAGTGCTGCCCTGGGTTTGCCCACAGTTTCCCAGCAGTCCCACCTTCTAAGTGAGGGGAATCAGGACAGGAAAGAGCCAATGTTCCATTCCAGCCAGGTGGACCCTTAACACAGCCTGTTCATGGGAAAGTTGCTGGGACAGGACATGGAGTCCCAGTGCAGCAGGTGCAGGGCTGACCTTGGTCCTCCTGCCATACACTGCTGGGCAGAGAAACCAGTCTGCTGCTGATGCCAGCGGGTCAAGAAATCCTGGATGAAGCCACTAGGGGATGAAGGAAACTTCTGGTTAGGTGGTGTGGTCTCCCCTCACCTCTTCCCCCCCCCACACCCATTCACCCACACCTTCTAGCCCCAGGTACTTCAGTTTTAACAAAGCATTCTAAATTTCCAGGTTTTGCTCTCATCTAAGTTTGTCTGCTCTTTTCTCAGTGCCTGTCTCAGATGCTGTCTTTTTTTTCTTTGAATTAATGGAAAATGTTCTTGATCTTCGACCTATCACCAAACTTCAGGACCTATCATAAAACTTAATTTTTAAGAAGCAAAGCCAGACCAAGGCTCCTGTATAATTCAAAGAGAAGAGAGTGCTTTATTGTTTTGTCACACTGAGGCCTTGAGCCAGACAGATCAAGCTTATATCAGAAGATATTAAAGACCAACTCTACAACATATGGATTTAGGGGCATGTGTCACATTTGATATGGGAAAGAGAGGAGTAGCCACGGCTGGGTCAGAGGCAAGAGTACTCAGAAGCAACCTGAAAGGAATGGGGACCAGTGCAGAAAGAACCCTTGACTCTTTCTCAGCCCAAAGAAACAAAGCTCCTCACTCAGACAATACTGAACCTGAGTAAATATCATCAGTAAGTGTATTCATCTTTGTGTTCCCACTTTCTTTTATGGTATCATTATTCTAGGCAAGGATCATTCCTGCCTAGTTTCCACTGAGCTCCCAAACATCACCGACACATAAACACTAACTTGCTTAGGGAACTCCACCGGCAGCAGAGCCCAGGGAAATTGTGTCATCCATTTAAGATGTCTTGTATCCTAGACACTCTGTTATCCCAGGCCATTGCTGGCTCCCTTGAAAGCAATAAGCTGACAACTCAGGAAGCAGTCAGGAAATCCAATATCAAAACCCAGTGTGAAATTGTGGCCCCAATCTAATAAGAATAGATTCATTTTGTTTTATTCCCATTTTGTCACCTGCTTTGTGGGAAAAGTGAAACACGATAAATCAGAACATTATGGCCACTTCTGAGTACGTATTGACTCATCATTCCCTGAACTTTTATTCCAAACATTTTGAACCATGTAGATGCATGGAAACTGAACTTCTTAGCTGTCTTCTCCTATCATGGTATTACAGTCGTCCTCTGCTGAGGAAGCTTAAAGACTTCCTCAGGGTTAGCTTAAAACCCTCAGTTGTCGAATGATCTGGGGCTGATTTAAATTCCCAAATGAATCTGATGGAGATGGAGACATTCATCTGATCTAGATTCATCTTCCTGGAGTGGCCCAGAACCAAGACCACTCCAGGAAGCAATTAGGGCAGGGGCATTGGCTAACTTGCCTAAGACTTTCATGGAATCTGTGGTTTTTATAAAACTTAAATTTTATTTGAGCAAAATTGCTAAGGAAGCAAAAAGATAAAGAATCTGAGATCCCAGCCTCTTCCAGTTTAGAAGGTTTCTTTTTAAGTAGATAGATTTATTAATTCAAGTTTAACTGGATTTTATAGTGTCTCTGTGCCCTAACCAGTACATCTGTATATTGGGTGGCTGTTTACTTTAGGCTTTCATGTAAGCCCTCGCAAGATCTTTCCATTAATCCAATCACTACAGCAGGCTATGATTAATTTACTATAGCATTGATTTTTAAGAATTAGAGAAAAAGCCTCCTTAGGGAGGAAAAAAAAACATTAAGGGATTAGAGGCTGCATCTGCCAGAACTTAGATATTCATCCATATAATTTATTGTAATTTTCTATGTTTTACATGCCTATCATCTTCTGTGTATTTCATGGATATCTTATGTTTTGTAGCTTAATAGCAAGCCTAGCAGACTGCTGTAATGTTGAAATCTCTAAAAGTCATTTAATGATGACCATTAGACTCGTCTTGAATCAGTGAGCTAGAAGGCCATTTTCATTTCTGTAATCTTTAGCAGTTTACTATTTTACTAATGAGGAAACGCAAGCCCAGAAAAGTTAAATGACCTATCTGTCCAACATCACTGAATTGAGGAAGAGCTGTGGCTAGAGAGTCTTCCTTGACTCCCTTCCTTTGCATCTTATTTTTATTACCATTATTGTGGCTTCATTAGCTTTACTATTGGCCAAACTCTGTACCAAGTGCTTTCACATGTGCAGTCTCACTGACTTCTCACAGCAACCTTGGAAGTTAGGTATTGTCATTACCCTCATATGTGAGAAAACTAAGGCTCAAAGAAGTTGTTACTTGGCCAAGGTCATTTAATAGCTAGGGAATCCCAGATTTTAAAGCTAAAGTTGGTTTTAATCCAAACTCTAAATTCCCAACCATACCCTATCCATAACATTGCTTAGAAAAATGACATTGCAATAGTCCCTCGCTTTTCTCTTTTTCCCAATGTCTCACTTAAGGCAAAATCTGATTTTCTAATTTGTTCGTGCTCTGAAATCAAATCTTTGTCTGACAGTCACTCTCTTTGACCCAGCCTTTCACTCCTGCATTAGGGATTTAAAACATAGCTGGAAATTTTAGTTAATGATGGATGGCACTAACCAGAGCACAGATCACTTTTCTCTAGCTCTTTTAAAACTAGCTGACAAACATTGAGAAAAATAAATTCAAATTGTTTTCATCAAGGAAAGAATTAGGTATAAATGCAAACTAACATTTGGCAAAAGTTATTGTTGTCATTATAAAAACAATATAATAGTACTAGGCACTTTGTGTTAATAATAGCTAATTTTGCAGTGGGTTTACTTTGGTGTCAGCTGCTTTACATGTCATGAATATTCACCCTCACCCTATTATCCCAATGATAGGACACAGCAGCTCAGAGAGGTTAAGCATTTGTTTAGGGTGGCAGTGATAGGAAATGGCAAAACCAAGAACTGAAGCAGATCTAACCATACAGCACATGCTCCAAATCAATACAGATATTTTTCTTTATATTTGTGTACAGGTTTGGGTGTGGTTTTCACATGTGGTTTGTGATTCTAACATGGCAATCCAATCTCCAGTGGAAAGATTTCTGTTACATTTCTATCAAATACATCCACTGGAATTGTAGGCTTTAAGTTTCTAGAGGCCAAGCTAGATGTTACTTATAGTCTTCCCCACAGTGGTCACTATTAAGAAACCACACCTTTGGAAAGGTTGGTTGTTTTTGATATAAACCACTGGAGAGAAAGACTCTACCCCTCAGAACCCCTCTGTCACAACAGGGGACTGAACACTGTTGGAAACTTGTTTTATCCCAAGATTGCTATAAACTCAAATGGCTTCTTAATTTCTAGCTCATTTATTCTTTTTCTCTTTCCATTCTTAGATTTTTTTTTTTTTTCTTATTCTCTCTTCTCAACATCCAGGGCCTTTTGCTTTCCTTCTCTGTTTAAAAAATGTATCCTCTAATTCTTATTAATGTGACAAGATTTTGGTTTGATTTGTCTTACTAATACTCGGTACCTGCTAATCATCTATTTAGCCTCATAATTTTGAAAAATATTAGTTATATTTTTTAAAATGTTTTGTCCTTTTCCTTTTTGTGTGTTTAACTTCTTACTTCATGTTTCTAATCACAGGGATGATAATAGAGCAACGAGCTCACACAATGGAGGATAAGGTTTTCTTTCACCCAAGTTCTCCTTTGATCTTCCAATTGGCTCTCCCAGCCCATTGAGCAGATGGTTCTCCAAAAAGACTCCTTCTGAGCTACTTAGAATATCTATGGTTTATCTCATGTCAGGATGTGTCTTAGGTCAGGGTCTCTGGGAAACATATGTGGTGAGATTTGCCTGCAGGAGGTGTAATGAGGGCTGCTCTTGGAAACAACACCTATCAGGCAGTGAGGAAACAAGGCAGAAGGAGAAGTTGATTTGTAATAAAGTTAAAGCAGAGGACTACTCAGCCCGTCCTACAGGGGAGCTCTTGAGCTGGGATGACCCTTCAGAGTTGTCCAGAATTGAGGCAAAGACCAGGCCTTTGTACCTGCCCTTCATTATCTTCTCATTACATGTGGGCTTTTCCCAGGAAGGAAGCATAAACTTGACAGAGGCAGCTCTCTTCAGATGAAGAAAATTCTTGGAGAGTGACTCAGTTATGAGCCATTAGCAGGCAACACTTTCAGCAGCAGGGGAAATGCATGATTCAGTCTTGGAAGAGGGAGTTTGTCAGCACACCACAGGAACCACTATAAGATGCCAGTTTTCTCAGTGCTGAGAGCATGCTTGATTATCTGGGATGATTTTGCTTCAAGATAT
The DNA here is from genome assembly GCF_002201575.2 of Neomonachus schauinslandi. Taxonomy (NCBI): domain Eukaryota; kingdom Metazoa; phylum Chordata; class Mammalia; order Carnivora; family Phocidae; genus Neomonachus; species Neomonachus schauinslandi. The sequence continues at coordinate 56,270,240 of NC_058403.1, forward strand.
CTTTAGTGGTTTGAAAGGTGACCCACCCCAAAGAAATGTGCAAGTCCTAACCTCCGGTACCTATAAATGTGACCTAATTTGAAAAAAGAGTCTTCGCAGATGTAATTAAGTTAAAAATCTCAAGATGAGATCATCCTGGATTAACAGTGTGGGCCCTAAATCCAGTGACTAATGTCTTTATAAGAAACAGAAGAGGAGATGACATGGGGCGAGGGGGAGAAGGCCATGTAAAGACTGAAACAGACTGGGTGATGCTAACAGTCCCCAGAAGCTGAAGAATTAATGAACAGATTGTCCTGTAGAGCCTTCAGAGGAAGAGCTACCCTGCTGACACCTGATTCTGGACTTCTTGTTTCTAGAATTGTGAGAGAATGTATTTCTGTTGTTTTAACCACCAATTTTGTGGTAATTTATTACAGTGGCCCTAAGAAAACAAATATAATAATAATAAAAAAAGAAAACAAATATAATATACCATTTAATCCCTACATAAGAAATTATTCAAAATCCATAATCTCCAATATCTCTGTCCAATGGATTTAATGCAAACCATGACAACAATGTGTCAGGATCCAGGACTGCATGGACATCACATGGTGCTGCAGAATGTCTTGACAGATACTCATGAGAAAGCGTCTTAGTTCATAGTTTGTGGCTGGGTCCTGCTACCCACTTTGAACTCTCCATTTCTGGTTTGCTTCTTCTCAAGTATTCATTTCCCCTCCTAATGGGTCATGGGGGTATTTTCCTGATCTGTAATATTTCATGCCCCATAACAGGCTTCTTTTCCACATTATAGAGGTAGAAAATTCCTTGGAAAAATCCAAGACTTTTCCTAGATAAAGATTTCAAGTTGTTGCCTGTGCACACACTTTTCCTCCAGGGGAACCTTGGTCCTACCTGGAATGTTGAGACCAAGTGAAAAGAGGAGGTCTATTAAGTGGTAACATTTGGTCTCCCCAGGGAATGCTCTTAACATACAAGGAGGTGACAAGAGGTGATGGGACTGAAGTTGAAAGGTGCTGATCATTTGTTTATCTTTAAAATCAAGAACTAAATCCTACTCTACAATGGTCATAGTCTCAAACAATGTCTTAGTCATTCTATATGCAGAACATAATGACACATTCTTCTGATTTCAACTATTTCTTCCATGAGATCTGAGATCCTCTTGCAGGCATTGCCAATTGGGGAGCTCTTTCTTATGATAGGACTGAACCTCCTATTGCACAGGACTGAAGGAAGTGTCATCTTTTTAAGTCTTTCTTGGAAGGGAAAGGATCCTCAACTGGCTCTCATCCATCACCCTGCTGCAAATTCTCTGACTGGTGGCTTCTGAGGTGACTCCTCTGAGGCTGGGCACTCAACAGTGAGTTTTGCCATGGTACAGGTGCACCAGCAAAGAAAGTCTACTATGGCCTTTTCTGTTAAAATAACTGAGGACCACATAGCTGGTATGCTGGATAGTACCTTTTTGTCCCTCCAAATCTACCATGTTTATTGGTCCAGGAGGCTAAGCTGTGTGGACTGTAAATGAGCTCTCTTGACCCCTGGTTCTGCAAGTCTCCAATCTTACTCTCCTTCCTCCCTCTATGGAAAGTGAGGTTGATATATTTATGTCCCCAGCTCCCTATGCGAAGGGTTGCCATGACTTGCCTGCATTTCTATACTGAAGGCCACAGTTCCTGTCAGGAGACTCTTTCCCTATAGTTACTCTCTCCAGTGACCCTCCCCTCAGTCCTGGGAAAGGAAATGGCTCCCTAGTGTTGCTAACCCTGAGGACTATGCTATCTCTTCTTGTTTCCCCTACGCCCTACCATGCCTTATATATAAGCCCTATATTAAATTCAACTCAATTATCACTTTTGGGCACACCTTTTGTTTTTTCCTGGGATGAGATTGGCTTACGAACTCTGGAGTAATGCAGCTCCCAGGAAGCAATAACTTCAGTAGGAGCTAAGCCTCTGGTGCCAGCAGAAGCTGTGCTGTGGCTTCTCTGATATTTTAAAATATTACCTGCCTATATGTAAGAGACCTACATTTTATCATGTTCATTTCTCCAGAGTTACAGCATCATATTCCTTAGCTTTCCGGCTATCAGAGGAAAGAATCTTGTCATTGGTAGAGGTAGGTTTGTCACTTCTAGCTTAAGTACTGCTATTGAATTCCATGGCTCATGTGACAAGACTTTCTTTATTTTCTATAGTTCATTTGAGCATTTGGCAAGTCAGCCATGAAATGTCTTTAAGTTTATATTGACTTTGTCAAGGTATATATTGTCTGCTCCTTAATGAGCTGCTGATTTCCTTAGTCTTTTATACTTTAAAATGGACCTAAAGTTCATAATTGGTGGGGGACCCAATGGGGGTCCTTGAACTGCTCATACTTACCGTGGTCACCCCTCTCCTTGATAATGTTAAAATGATGTCAGTGGAGAGGTTCTTTTTCTTTGTCTCTGTAGATAGTCCTAGTGCCTGACCTGTAGTTGGAGCCCACTATTTGTTGAGAAACTCATCAGAATACAGGATATATCTTATTTTTAAGACTATCTAACTAGCTTATTGCAATTTTGTAGACACTGTGAGATGAGTAGGCTATATTGTTTCCATTGACGGGAAATGTTATTACTTAGTAAAGAGAGTTTTACCAAAAAAAAAAGCAAGAAAGAAAATTCATATAGTATCTGTTATGTGGCCAAAACGATTCTGGGGGCCAGAGATAGAGCAGTAAATAAGGAGACGGCCTTGGCATGCATTCCCCCCAAACGCACACCGTGAGATAAGAGCCTGTTTACAGCTACTTTACGGTGTTATTCTCTGGAACAGAAATGGGGGACTAAAAAGAGTCGAGCAGGGAAGGAGGAACAACCAATCCAAGGGCATACTATTAAGCAGCTTACACTGTGGGTGGATGTGTCTAGGTCCCTCTGGGCACCTTCTAAGGAGTCCTGTAGAACACACCTCAGAATCAGCCACCTGAACATCAGAAGAGAAGGGATTTATGCACTAGTTCATGCTCCTCATTGGCCACGTGTCGCCCCGTGGGACGTTAACTACCTTGCACTTTCAGGGTTGTTCATGTATCAGAATGGATGAGGCACTGTGTCTCTGCTCCAGAGACAGTCAGGTCAGAAAGTGAGGGGGCATTCAGGGCAGCTGAGGAGAGGTGCTTTCAGGTTGTATATGTAAGCGGCTGGTTACTTCCACAACAGCTGGAACGAAAAGGTGAGTCGAGGGGATGTTTGGTGAGGTGTGAGAGGTGATAATACACAAAATTCCTATCCCTGCAGAGTTTACATCCTAATGGAAAGTAAAGTGACAATACACCAACAAGAAAGTAAGCAACCTAACTTCTCATGGTCAATAAGCTCCATGGAGGAAATACGGCTGTTGATGTGAAAGAGACCCATGGAGAGGGGAAAGGGGGCGTGCTCCCTTATACAGTCATGGGGGTCAGAAAAGTCCTTGAAGAGGAAGGGGCATATGAATAACCCCAGAATGACAGAATCCAGTCATGTAACAAGGCTGTGGAAGAGTACTAAGCAGAGAAAATGGCGCACACAGAGACCCTGGGGTTTAAAGAACACAGAGAGCCTGAGGGACGGAAAGGAGAAGGGGGAGGGACTGTGGTGAGTGAGGGTCTCTGAGGCTGGGAGGGAGGAGACGGAACCAGGGGCTTAGAGGTCGGTCGTACAGAGCCTGGCCAGCCACGATAAGGGGTTGAGTTCCTCTCAAGCACCTGTATGCCTTAGAGATGTATGGAAAGAGGAGCTTAGACATTTACAAAGCTGGCATTCGAGGTTTGCACCTCTTACAAGTAGGTGCCAGGTCTCTGATACATTGTTCTGTGCAATTTTATGTCCCAAAGGCACACATTTGAGTCACACGTCCTGTGAGGCTGGTATGTGGGGGTGAATCACTTTGCTGGGACATGAGTCCAGTTGACAACCCAGCCTGGTTTTGTGATCCTTTTCTCAGGGTCCTGTAAATAGCAATATTTGTGATATGATTAGCCTTTGTTTCTGTATGAAAAAGTGGCCCAAGTTAAAGCCATGCCTTTGAGTTCAATATTTATAGTATACATAACTCTGTGACTTCAGGTTTACCATTTCCCTTCACTGGGCACCAGATGCCTTATTTATAAAATGAGGGGTTGATTATTCTGAAGTTCCAGGGTTCTATAACTATGGTTGAGTGTGGAACTGGTACAAATGCTGGTAATTCCAAGTAGATTCTAACATTCTCAAAAGCAACAAGGCATGATTTGGTTTTAGGGGAAAAAAAAAAGAAAAATAAAAGCTTTTCTAACTTTCTCAAAAGTGACAAGGCATGATTTTGTTTTAGAAAAGAAAGCTTTGAGGATCTTCTGCTTGCTTCAGAGGACTCTCCACACAGTGTTTTGTGTTGTTCATTTGCTTGCATCATCATCTAGTTCTAGAAATGTGGCCTTCCCAGCTGGGTGCTGGGTAATTAGAGCAGCTTCCCCATCGGACGACTGTGTGCATTGAGGAGAGAGGAGAGGCCACAAAGAGAAAGCAAAGTGTTTGGAGAAGTAAATAAGAGATTTACTGTGCCTTCTCTGAGCAAAACGAAAGAGAAAAATACGTAATAAATGGTGAAAGAACAGTGGCAATAAAATAAAATCAGTGCTGAGTTACATAACACCAGGTGAAGTTAACTCAATACCTTTGATGTAAAAATAGGCTGTGTGGTATCACCCAGGGAGTTGGCCAGAATTCCTCCAGGAAATTAAATCGAAAAGCAAGCAAGCGAACAAATACACAAACAGAAACTTCTCAGACGAATGTGTGTGTGTGTGTGTACATCTGTACATTCAGACATAAATTGCTCACTGTTGTTTCCTCTGTGACATACTAGAGCAGGTTAGTGGAGAGAAATGTAATGGGAATAAAGAAAACCAAATGATTTCTAGATTGTTTCTTACTTGTTAAGATACTGGAGGCAGTTTGCCCCTTAATTTGAAGAATGGTTGGTTTCAACTGTTGAACATACTGAACTGAATAATAGTGTAAGAGAAGACTCAGTGTCTCAGTGTAACAAGTAGTACAGGGTTCTTTACAACAAACTCTTTGATCTTGGGCAAGACACTTACCTCTGGAGCCTCAGTTTCTTCATCTGAAAAATGAAGAGCTCTGTCTATACTAGATAATTGGTACAGTTCCTTCTAGCTCCAACATTCTAAAGATTTGGGCAGAAAACAGACACCCTTTGTGTTGGGGCATGCTCGTGCCTCTGTTTTTGACTCTTAATAAAGAAGGCAAATTTTTCAAAAGTTAGATCTCTGTTTTTGGAGAAGGGGAGCATGTTTTTATTCACAACAATCCTCTATATTCTTAGACCAGTCTGGGGTCTGAAGTTCAAAAGAATGTCTGTGGTCCCTGTAAGATCCTCAATCACCACATACGCTGAAGTAATGTTTATTACAAGGTTTTCATTGAGCCAGAAATGTGAAATAATACATTTTTAAGAGATGTTCAGCATGAGGACTAACTTTCTTTCTCACTTAACCTTCCCATGACAATTCTTCTTGCCCCAAGAAAAGAATTTGATTTAGCTCTCAGTTACCCAGGAAATGCTATTAATCACAATCTCCTATTTCCTGATAACATTACCTAACTGAGGTTGTTTTGAACCACACCATTACAAAAAAATAGCAAATACCAAAGTGGCCTCTATCCTCTGTCTGCCTTCCTCTCTCACTCACTGGCTCTGGCCTCTTGCTCTCGCTCTCAAACTCAGAACTCCATTTAAAAGGAAATCATTGGTGGGACGGATTACTAGCAAAAGGTCAGATCCAGTCCTTGGTTGACGTGACTTAGTCTATTGTTTTCACCAAGTGTAGAAACACAGCATCTGTATGTGAATCTATAGTTGTAAAAACACAATGTGGTTAAGAATATATTTGGATCACAGTATGTGATTTGGCTCCATACTATCTTTTTTTAAGCTCTAAAATCAATTGGAACACTTCTCAGTTTTTCAGGTGGTACTTTTTTTTCCCCCATTGCATGTGAAGAGACGTTTTAAATAAATTTCAATGTTTTGAAACTGGGTAAAATATAGACTCTAGAAGATTTCTTTTATTCTATATTAATTCTAGTAATCTTAATAGTTTTTAAAATATATTCCTGCAAAAATCAACATTATTTAATTATGAGTGAGCTAGCATTAGCTTCCCAGGGCTCTGGCAAAACCAAGCTCTCTCTCCTGTCGGTCGCTCTTTTTCTCTTTCCTTATTTTATCTTGCCACCGAAAAATGTTCAAAGGTTACTAACTATAATTATTCAATTGAATTTTTAAATCCTATTTCTTAAAGTAAAACTTTAGGTAGATATTTTATAATTATTTTACTTAAAAATTATGTTTTATACATCTATACAATAAAATATCATGCAACTACTTCAAAAGAAGGAAGTTTATCTTTGTTTTATAACGTGTATATGTCTGCAATATATTATGAAGTAAAACAAAAGGGACAGGCTGAAGCGCATGTGGTAAACACAGTAAAAATCAATTTTCCTCATTCATACCTATTTATGTAAAAGTCCAAAGAGATGTAAGACAAAATATAAGTACTGGTTGTCTGTGGGTGGTTAGGATTCCAGCTGATTTTTATTTTCTTTGTTAACCTTTTATAAATGCATTCTGGTAATGAACAGATATTGATGTTGTCACTGGAAAAATGTATTACATTAAAATCAGTCTTTAATGGATGGCATTGAGCATGGTGGAAATGATGGTGATAAAATAGATTGCTATCTGCTGAAAGTGTCATGAAATTCTTTCTCTCCCATTAGAGGGTAATTCTTAAATCTCATAAAATCTGAGTGAAAACCGAAAAGGGGAACTTGATTCTCATGAAGGCAGGGCCTCTACCTGTACCCTAACAGGCTAAACCTCCCTTTCCATCCAAAGTCCAGTGATCCCTTGCCAACTGCTCCTTGGGTAGGGCGGTTCTTCCAGCAGGGACTCATTACACTTAATCCATGACACTTCTTCGTGGTTTTACAGCCCTTACATCTACTACAGTTTTTCTTTTCTCCTCATTCTGATGCATGAAACTTTCCAGCAGATTTTGACTCCATGTCCAGTTGGACACCAAGCCTTACCTCCCCTTTCTTTGTAACGTCCATGCCACCGTCACCCTCAGCCATAACCAGTCAGTGGACTCTTGTCCTCTGCTGCTTAAGGAAATATAAGACCCCAAACAGGTCTTCCTCCTCTCTTTCCTCCACCTTATTTTATTCACAAGTCCACCCAATTTGTCTTTCTAAGATGTTATTTTATATATGTTACTCTTTTGTTGAAAACCTGTAACTCTCTCTGACATGAAGAAAAAAATCTATAGCTCAGAATTCAAAGCCCTCCATAATCTAATCTCACCCCTTGGACAGCTTTGTCTGGCTCCAAGCACCTCCATAAAGCCTCTGTTCCATGATAACAACTGACTCACTGAGTTGGCCTTGAACTTCAGCAGTTCCAACTGATGGCTCTTACTGTTTCCTCTGCCTGGAATGACGTACCTTGTGGTTTCCATCAGACTCGCCTTTACAATATGAAGCCAAATTTAGGTTCCCCACTGACTTGATCCCTACACCTCCTCCTTTCCTAAAATCCTGGGCTACCTACTCATTTAGTTCTGTGCCTTATGTTTCTTGACTCCTTTATGGTGTGCATGGATGTTTCTCTTGAGCAAAATAATACGTGCCATAAGAACAAGAGTTGTGTTTTCTCATTTGCATTTTAAAATCACCTAAAACTGGTGCACCTGAGTGGCTTAGTCGGTCCGACTCTTGATTTCAGCTCAGGTCATGATCTCAGGGTCCTGAGATCGAGCCCTGCACAGGACTCTTTACTGGCCTCTGGTCTGCTTGAGATTCTCTCTTCTCTCCCTCTGGCCCTCCCTCTGCTTGTATGCATGCCCATTCCCTTGCTCAAAAATAAATAAGTAAAATCACCTAAAACTACGCCTCTTCAGTAATCCCTTAAGAGTTGGCACTCAATAAATATCTCTTGATTAATTGAAACATTAAACAGCATTTTTTCTTTTTTTTTTATTTTATGTTACGTTAATCACCATACATTACATCATTAGTTTTTGATGTAGTGTTCCATGATTCATTGTTTGCGCATAACACCCAGTGCTCCATTCAGTACGTGCGCTCTTTAAAACAGCATGTTTTCTAAGCATTTGGGGAGAGAAACATGTACAAAGGTATAACACTCCACATTTGAATTTTTATATATAATAATTAAAGAATAAAACCCAACACAAATCAGTACCTGAGTTAACCTCTATGGAAACCACAAAAGTAAGTTTACCTTTTGCTCAACTTCCTACTTCTGAAAATGTCCTTTTCTCATTGAGGGTCAGTGTTTAGATGAAGCATTAAAACGCTTGCTCAAAACACACAATTACGGCTTGCCTCCAGCAGAAATCATGCGTGCCCCTGCTTCTCTTTGTAAATAATTGAATTTGCCTCTGAAGTTCAAGAAGTTCAAGATTTCATTTTGTGTGTGAAACTGACGGCTTCTGTTTTTTCTTTATATGCAGGGACTCTAATCTGAGGCAGAAGAAATGCTGTGCAATTGGGATTTGGTGAGCAGGGAGGATAATAGAGATTTTCAAGACTTCCACAGAGGAGTTATTTTTAAGTACAGAGAATGCCTATCCCCACGCTCAAAGAGCCTTTAGAAAGTGTTACTGGAATTGAAAAGCCGCGGGGGAAGGTCCCATCACCTGGGAGAGCAGTGCCGGTCCGCAGGGCGTTGCTGCCACCTGCTGCATGCAGGCAGCCATGGAGGGGCTGTCGCGCGGGGCTTGTTGCGCAGGGCTTGCCGCCCGTAGGACACCAGGTGCGCTCCATTAATATTCTGTGGGCATCTGAAATGTTTTCTTCTCTTGGAGCCTGGGTGGAACCCAAAGGAAAACGAGTAAAATCTGACGACTCCGGGTCACCGAGGTTTCTAGCTCTAAAACCCACGAACCAAGCTCTAAGTCACACCCCGAGAGGGCAGGTTTGCCCAGCAACCCCTGAGTGGGTGCCTTGGGCAGCCCGACCGCAATGGAAGGCAAGGATTCCAAGTGTCTGTAGCTCTGGAAAATAAGTGATGTTTTCCCTTATTCTGAATTTAAGGGATTTTTTTTTTTTAAAGATGTTTTAGTTTAAAGCACTAGGAGACAGGAGACCACTAACTGCTTCAAGAGGAGGTATTGTTCTTAGAGAATTCGATAAGTTTAGATTTTTATGGATTTCATGTAGGTAAATCCTCTTAATAGAACAGGTGGAGTGAGGTGACTGAAATCCTTTCCCAGGCTTGTCATGTGTCCCAGCGGAATGGGAACACCAACCTGCTGATCAGGATCTCTTAGCCTACGTTTGCCACTATTCTCCATCACTGATTTACTAGAATTTCCAGGGGTAAAGGGGAAGAGACGAAGGCAGTCAGAGCAGTGAGGTCTCCTTTCAGTCTAAGTCTTCACACTCCCCAGCCTCCCTGAAAGCATCCCTGTCAACACCACCTGACCCAACACCCCCAGGGATCTGAAACTAAGTGTGGAAGTAGGGATGGGGATGGGACTAAAGGTCTGGGGAGCCCTGAGCCAGGAAATAAGTAACTCCATCTTCTGGCCTTTGCAAGAAACATCATGAGCTTTGTAGTGAGGAATTGGTATGACAGTAGTCATGGCAGGTGTTCACAGTGGTGCCACAGGGGGTAGCCTGGTGTCGAGGGTAGAGGGTAGCCTGGAGATCCAGGATAGAACCCCTGTTTCACCACATGCAAATCTCTGTTCCCCCAGCTGAATTCTGGTCTTCTAAATGGCAAAGGTGATGCCTTATGCATCATCCATATTCCAATCCCAAGTCCTCATACAGGGACAGATCAGTATCTGCATGATAGGTCAGGATATCATGATGTCATGACAATATATGTGATGACAACGTGGCCAGAATTATCTCCCGGTGACCCCGAAAGAACTACCACCTCAGGAATACAGCTCAGCCTTCTTGTTTGTCTTCAGGCTTGCTGGCTGCTGCCTTGATGGTAGTAGTGAAATTAGGGTCATGGGATGTTTCACCAATTGTTCATATGGTTGCCTGTAAACACATTTATTTATTTGGTTTTATTCTTTGTCCATCAACCCTATGCTGTAGTCCTCAGCCTAATGCTTGTTCTCTTAAGTTTGGAAGGTTATTTTATCTCAAGCTGGAAAACCTCTTTGTGACATCTTACCTGGCAGGGAAGTCATCATATACTAGGAGTCGCTTCCCTAAACCCCAGTCTCAGTCCTCTGTAAATGGAAGTAATGGGGCAGATATCACAGGCCTGGTAGCTGGCTGGAGTAGGAGGTTCTCTGCCTTTGGAATTCAGATTATTTCAGCCTTACTCTGTCTGGTTTTTGGCTGGGGCACAGGCAAGTTCTTCTGGTGTCAGAAAAAAAAAAAATCCTCCGGCTCGTAGGGTGGGAGATTTCCCTGCCTGACCTCCAGCCTAGCCCAGACAGGGGGTGGAAAAGGAGCCCTCCCTTCTCAACACCACCCCGCCCCCACCCCCACCCAGGAAATGTGGGCTTTCCTGCATTAGGGGTGACAATAAAATTCGGTTTGATAGCTGATGTTACCCTCCGTTACTTTTCAGATTTTATTAAAATTAAATGTGTTAATTCTTTGTTCTTTCACCCGGGAGCCATTCTGGAAGGAAAATGTATTTTAGAAGTGAACAGAAAAACTGTTATGAAAGACACGAAGCTCACATTTGTTAAATGACTTCGTGTTCTTGAAAAGAAATGTATAAAAAGCACATTATGAATCGCTCTGCATGATTCCCTTTGTTTGGATTTTAGAAGCAGCATGACTGACACAGAGATCCTGAAGGAGAGAATCTTTGGATCCTGAGAAGTCTTTTAACGAAGGTGATATACAAAATTTCAGAGAACAATTTCAACATCGCTCTGGTGAAGGTTATACTTAGCTCTGAACCACATTACTTTCCTGTCTACGTTTCATTTCCTGGGGTCTTGCCAAGTGATAAACAGACCCAGGCGTGCAGTAGGTTTGGGGTTTTTCTGCACAAATAGGGTAGCTGGAGTTTGCTTCAGGGCATCAGTTGACTTCCGTGATTATGGAGATGCTGGTGTAAGGCCTTCAGGAGACGATGGAGAAAAAATGGACCTACTGCGCTGTCTGTTCCATCATCCAGATACATTTCATCAGGGGTAAGGCTTCCAGTTGTCTTCTCTTGTCAAATCGGCAGCTTTAGGGGCGAGGGGGGGCCTCTGTTCGTTTAAAATGCGAGTGACTACTGCTGACATTGATCACCGAAGGCAGATCGTTGCTAAGGTTTTCAGTTACAAATTTAAGTGGCAGCTATCAGAGAGATGTTAGAGTCTAGAAATGATTACTAACGAACACTAAAAACGAGAAGAGAATGAGTGGTTTGTGCCACTGCTCTGAGACATTTTCACCCATTTCATTCCTAAGAGGATCTCTGGAGTAACTGGGAAATTGTGCTTCTTGGAAATGAAATGCTCCTCACATGGTCGTCAGAACAACTCCGGAATACTAAAAAAATCACAAAGCCCATCAGTGCTGCGGGATCCTTGCTCAACTTTTTCTCTCTCGAGCATCCTTTTTCTTTTGTATATAACAAGCATTACTCCTCCAGATATGAATGTCTTTGGGAGTTGAACACATGTTGAATTTTAATGAGGCATGTGTAGGTATGGACCTGGAAGACAGAGTAGGGGCCTTACAACTGGGGCCTTCAGGGCCTATTTAAAAATAGCGGGAGGAAAGATTAGTTCTGCATTCCATAGCCTGGGGGAATTATAGGAAGCCTGAGTGTCTGAAGAATTAACTATGCTTTACAGATAGAGCTACAAAGGTTTTAAGGAGAATTTCTAAATTAAAGGAGACTTTGGAACCCAGTGCTGTGGATAGAATCAGAGGCATATTACCAGGCGAAGGAAAGCGTACAGGGAGAGACATTAAACTGTACTAACCTCTGCCTACCCAAACTTTTGAATCCATAAAAGTGTAATAATTCCCATTTGTCAAGTACCTTAGAGAGCCTTGTTTCTTCTCCGTTGCTTGTCATCTTTTTATCTTTTTCCTTTGTGAGCTTCGGTGGTACTTGTCATAATAATATATCATTCCTGGAACAGTGTTCCATTAAAGCGAAAATTGAGGCCTCCACTATTGAAGGCATGTCAAAGGCTCAATGCTTAACATATTTTAAGTGCCTCGTACCATGTGGTCAGAGAGGTGATGGGAGAGAATCTTCTTCTTTTGTGTCTCATAGTTCAAAGTGTTGATGATAGACGATGGTGACCATAGTTTTTCTTTAGTGGAAAGTCTACCTCAGGTATTTTCTCCCATCCTCCCCTGAGGAGCCCTAACTGCATGGACACGAAGGTCTTTTTGAGCTCCATAGTGAATGTCAAATTTCTTACTCTTCTCAACCAATTTGGGAGGCAGTTTGGATGTTAATGAAGGTCAGAGAAAGAGCACGGACTTTAGGCAACCAAGCACATGTTCTTTTACTGAGGTGTGACTTGCAGCTAGTCATTTAATCATGCTGTGTGTCAGTTTCCTCTTTGATAGAATGTTAACAACATCATTCTGTGGTATGTGAGGAGGATTAAATAAAATAGTCTATAAAAAAGCCTCTTGTGAACATAGATTTTTAAAAATTTTTAAAAACAGCTATACACATATCAGTTATTTTTTCTGTTTCAGAAAATATTACTGGTGTGTTATATGCAGCTGTCGGTTCATAAAACCAAAAAAAGTCAGTTATATTCATTGTAAAAATAGTTGTCATAATAAGTTTGCTGGTGGGCTTCAGTTTCTAGATAGGCTTAATTTGATTCACAGGTAGTTTTCCTTTGGACAGCCCAACAGACAAAGAGAGGAATATCTCTCTAGTGTCCTTAAGCAAATGCCTCCTCATTTGTACTGAGTCTCTGCTTCTCTGTTGGGACTGTGCACAGGCTCCCTCCTACACGTAAGGCAGCCAGAGAGAAAGTTCCTCAGTTGCTCCCTCAGCTCACCAAAGTGACCAAGGTTTTTAAATAAGAGTCATCCCACATGAATCATGTAAACTAATGGCTCATGTCCTTCCTTTTCAGGAGTATGGGAAAAAACATCCAATACAGAAGACATCTATGCTTTCCCTGGCTCTGATGTCAACCTAACCTGTCAAACATGGAAGAAAGGCTTCTTGGTGCAGATGCAATGGTCCAAGGTCACTGATAAATTGGATCTGATTGCCCTTTATCATCCGCAGTATGGCTTGCACTGTGCTAATGGCGGTCCCTGTGAGTCACTGGTGACTTTCACAGAAACTTCCAGAAATGTGTCAACGTGGATTCTGCACTTAAAGAACGTGTCCTCCTCACTCACTGGGAAGTATGAGTGTGGCTTTACTCTGTATCCGGAGGGTGTTCGGACTAAAATCTACAACCTACTCATTCAGACAAATGGTAAGCATAACTGTAGAGGGAAAGGAGCACACCCTTTTATTCAGCTCTCAGTCATTTGACAGATACGTATTTTGAGCCAACCATGTGCTAGACATGGTGCTAAGTACACAGAGGTTGAGCAGAAAGAGGTATTGCCTGGAAAGAAAGACAGGAATTAATCAAATAATTCCACAAATAAATGTAAAAGTGCAACAGTGATAAGTGGTAAGGATAAGTGGTAATGGTCTTGAAAGAGCATGTAATAGAGGCCAGGGAAACTGACCCTGAGAAGGCAACACCTGAGTGGAGGTCTGAAGAAGGGGTAGACATTAACACCATTTAGGAGCTAGGAGGTTTGTGAGTGATCCAGGGAGAGGGAAGAGCTTGTGAGAGGGGCTTAGTCGTGTTTGAGGACATGGGACAATGCCAGCAGGCTGCGGCGCAGAGGTGAAGGGAGGAGGTGGGAGACATGGCAAGGACCAGATTGTGTCAGATCTTGTCAGCCATATTTGAAGGTTTGCTTTTTATCTAAGAGCCGTAGGAAGACATTGAAGTGTTCGCAACAAAAGGATGGCACGACATTTATAGCCCAGTTGTACTTGTGTCAGAAAAAGATCATGCCAGCTTCAGTAGGAGAATGGAACAAAAATGGGCAGGAAGGAAAAGGTGGGTGCGAGCTAGGAGACAGTTCCAGTAGCCCAGAGGAGACAGAGTGGTAGTTTGGGTAGACATGGAAAGAAACGACAAATCGAATGCTTCGGGCATAACATAGGTGTGACTTGCTAATAGAATGGATATAGGACAATGGTAGTATGAGTGAAGGGGAGAAAAAAATTTAAGGTGACATGGGAGGAGGTGCCATTCACTGAAGGCAGAGCGAGCAGAGCAGGTTTATGGGGGGATATATGCAAGTGGCTTTGGATATATGGCGTATTTAGTATCGGGCAGGCAAAGGTACCAAGGAGGCTGCTGGACATGTAGCATTCACACATATGGGCCTTAGAGAGCTGCATTTGGAGGCAGGAATCCTAGGCTTAAGTTCTAGCTCCTTTCTGGCCAGAAATAAATTTCACCTAGGGCCTGTCATGTACATTCTCTGAGCCCATCTGGAAAATGATGATAATAATGCCTACCCTAAATTAGTTGGTCCTACAGTAAATGATTTCCATTTATACTAATGGAAAAGAATGAAAATGAAAGCCAACAAATGGAAAATGCACTGGAAATGAAATGTCTTTAATGCAGGGGCAAAGTGGCCTGGTAATGTAAGAGGAAAAACAACAAAAATTAACTCATGAAGGCTGTGCTAAAAGAGGCTTGAGCACAGAACTGCCCAGGACAGGCAACAGGGATGGATTTATTACCTCATCTCCATTTCTTATCAAGAGATAAGACCATGGTGTTGGAACAGTCCACCTGGAAACCAGGAGCTCCTCCACCACTACTTTACGATGCCCTATTCCCATTGCTGTTTTCCAGGAAAAAAGAAACACTTGAGTTCAAATTGGGGATGGTGTGGGGTGGGGTTGAACGAACAGAAATGAGGAGACCTGTGTAGAACAATGCTTCGCTACACATACTTTGGAGTCAGGTAGCCTGGATTTGAGTGTTGGCTCTGTTGTTTACTATATATCATCTTTGTCAAGTTATTTCAAGTCTCTAAGCCTTTGTTTTCTTATATAACAAATATGGATAATTATAGTACCGACTTTACAGGTACCATTATTTTGATGATTAAATGGGATAATTTGTGTAAAGCACTTAGCATAGTTCCTGCCAGAGAGTCAGAGTTTGGAAAAGGGTAGTTTTCATTAAGAAGAGTGATAACGATAATGAGTGAACTCTATTTATCAGTTCTTATTTAAAATGGGTTCTCCTCCCTCTCTTTTTATATTTGCCTAATTTAGAACCCAATGGAACATTGAACATACATTAGCACAAGTACACATTGACCTTGGCTTTAGATAAAGATTTTGTACCTTCTGCCTAAATCTATAAACTGTACTATTGCATCTCTGAGGATCTAAAGCCCACCCCATCAAGAATTGGCAACATGGATTGATGTACCCTATAGGAAATAAGGGATATGGGATAGCTCAACATGAGGACAGAACTGGAGAAGCGGTAGTATGTTACCCTGAAAGAAGAGTGGTGTTGCCTTTAAGTAAAGCATATTTCTTAAAATAAAGGGCAACTCAAAGAAGCCAAATTTATAGCTACTAAAAACTGCAAATCTCTGTAGAGGCAGAAGCCATGTCTACACGCTTTGTGGTTGGAAATTTCCCAGTCTTCTTTGCTGTCGGTCAGCTGGACCAGATTGGAAAAAAAAAAAAATAGCCTCAATGTTAAAGAAAGAGTTCTGATATTGTGTACTGAGTACAAAGTCATTACAGAGTGACCAAAAGTGTAAGCCTGGTAGAGAGTGAAGGGGTAGACACTTAACTCAGATGAGGCAATTGCCAGTCAAAAGCCCTGTCACATCCCCACCAATGACACATCTTTTCCCCGGTATTCCTTTGATCTTCACTCACTTCTCTCACTTGTGCCATTTCCCTTGTACATTCCTGGAGGTCTTCGTGTTCATAAGCTGGTTGGGTAAGCAAAGCACACACGAAGTGTAAACACTTATGAAGCACATGAACAAAAGCAAATTGAGATGGTGTAGAAGAATCTAAATATGAAAATCTGAAGGACCACAGGCATTGGGACCTCTTGTCTCCTTTCTGTTGTCTTCTGAGCCATTCTCTTCCCTGTCCACAAAACAGTGTATGTCTAAATTCTGTCCTCATGTTCCTGGAAGGCCTGAGAATGGATTCTGTTCTCTTTTTACAATATTTTGTTCCTTTGTGTGAGCTAGTGCTCTGAGGCTGTGGATGAGGGTAGAAATTACAATGAACAGTTGGGCATTTGCTTCTTTTTCATTTTCACCTGACAGGGTTTCCTCCTGGATTAGCTTTCAAGTTATCCCAAGAAAAGCAGTTTTCTGAGTTAAGCCCTTAGTTGCTGTATTTAATCCAGATTTCCTGGATTTTGTTTTCTTATAAAAGTGCCTGAGACTGTATGATTTTTGATGTATTTAACATTTTTTTATTATTATGTTAATCACCATGCATTACAACATTAGTTTTTGATGTAGTGTTCCATGATTCATTGTGTATAACACCCAGTGCTCCATGCAGAACGTGCCCTCTTTAATACCCATCACCAGGCTAACCCATCCTCCCATCCCCCTCCCTTCTTGAACCCTCAATTTGTTTTTCAGAGTCCATCGTCTCTCATGGTTCGTCTCCCCCTCCAATTTCCCCCCCTTCATTCTTCCCCTCCCGCTGTCTTCTTCTTCTTTTTTTTTTTTAACATATATTGCATTATTTGTTTCAGAGGTACAGATCTGTGATTCAACAGTCTTGCACAATTCACAGCGCTCACCATAGCACATACCCTCCCCAATGTCTATCACCCAGCCACCCCATCCCTCCCAGCCCCCACCACTCCAGCAACCCTCAGTTTGTTTCCTGAAATTAAGAATTCCTCATATCAGTGAGGTCATATGATACATGTCTTTCTCTGATTGACTTATTTCGCTCAGCGTAACACCCTCCAGTTCCATCCACATCATTGCAGATGGCAAGATTTCATTCCTTTTGATGGTTGCATAATATTCCATTGTATATATATACCACTTCTTCTTTATCCATTCATCTGTCGATGGACAGCTTGGCTCTTTCCACAGTTTGGCTATTGTGGACATTGCTGCTATAAACGTCAGGGTGCGTGTGCCCCTTCAGATCCCTACATTTGTATCTTTGGGGTAAATACCCAGTAGTGCAGTTGCTGGGTCATAGGGTAGCTCTATTTTCAACTTTTTGAGGAACCTCCATACTGTTTTCCAGAGTGGCTACACCAGCTTGCATTCCCACCAACAGTGTAGGAGGGTTCCCCTTTCTCCGCATCCCCGCCAACATCTGTCATTTCCTGACTTGTTAATTTTAGCCAATTTTAGTTAATTTTAGACTGGTATCAGGTGATATCTCATTGAGGTTTCGATTTGTATTTCCCTGATGCCAAGTGATGCTGAGCACTTTTTCATGTGTCTCTTGGCCATTTGGATGTCTTCTTTGCAGAAATGTCTGTTCATGTCTTCTGCCCATTTCTTGATTGGATTAGTTGTTCTTTGGGTGTTGAGCTTAAGAAGTTCTTTATAGATTTTGGATACTAGCCCTTTATCTGATATGTCATTTGCAAATATCTTCTCCCGTTCTGTCAGTTGTCTTTTGGTTTTGTTGACTGTTTCTTTTGCTGTGCAAAAGCTTTTTATCTTGATGAAGTTCCAATAGTTCATTTTTGCCA